>NC_043707.1:125482530-125490013 GCF_006229205.1 Suricata suricatta | reverse complement strand
TCCATCCACCTACCCATCTATCCTCCATCCACCCACCCACCCACCCATCCATCTATCCACCCACTCACCCATCCATCCATCCATCCACCCATCCATCCACGCCTCATCTATCTACCTATCCATCCATCCATTCATCCATCCATTCATCCATCCATTCATCCACCCATCCATCCACCCACCCATCTACCTACCTATCCATCCACCCATCCATCTACCCATCCATTCATCCATCCATTCTCTTAGTTGGTAAATACTCCTAGAACACCCACTTGTGCCTGATCCTGTTTCACTGTAAACCAAGTATAATCTTTGCCCTGCAGGGGCTCTACTCTTACCCAGGAACCTTTCCAGAGAGCTGAGCTACACCTGGTTCTATGGCTTTTTCTGTTCCTGTACAATGGTTCTTAAAGAATGCCTGGCCCTTCTCTGTGCTCCCCTAACCTTAGTGCGCAGCCCGTCTGGGTCTTTTCTGATCCCACCTGGAGGAGGGCAGCTCTCCCGGCCTTCAGTGGCTCCACGCCCCACGCCCAGCTCACCTGCCCAACAACCCCACCCTGCCACTCCTCTGTTTCCAGGCACCCACCCAAACCGCTTTCAAACTCCCAGAGAAACGCCGGCCAGGTGAGCAGTGATAAAACCCTATGTAGACTTGAGAGGCGCAAAGATCAAAGCTTCCTGATCAGGCGCGGTGGCAACCGTAACAACCTTTTGCCTGGATATTTCATCCAGATAAAGGCGGTTCCCATCTCCCAGAGCCTTTTATGTCCCAACAAGGCCCCTGCCGCAAGGACATTGAGGCTCAGGATGTGACAACCACCCAAAGTCATGCAGAAAGTAAATGGCGATATCAGGATTTGAACTCAGGTCTCCTAACATTTATTTAACTTGAAGCCTTTTCAAAAGGGCTTCAAAACAGCCTTAATCTGGGGTCAGGAAACCTGGCTCCCGGCGCAGCATTCCTGAGTCTGTTGAGTGACCTTAGCTAAGTCACTTCCTCTCCTGGCTGCTGTTTCCTCTACGGTAAAGTGGGGAGGGCTGCCAAGCTCACTAGACTGTCGTGGGGATCAAAGCGGATGATGGGTGGGGGCAGGCTTGCGGGGACAGGCTGACCACTGCAAGCCATAGCCACCCATCCGTACCAGGATCCTGGGCTATGAACTGGACCGACTGGGCAATCCCCGCCCTCCCAGCTCCCAGAATGAAATGACTCTGCTCTAAGCAGTAACTCCTGAGGCTCATGGATACTGAGAAGCATTTTGCCCCCTGTTCCCAATGCTGAACCGGTTCTTTCTGCTTCTGGGAGAGAAGTTTCAATTCACAATAGCAAGCAATTACTCAGTACCCATGTGCCTCGGCCTCTGGGGTTCAAAGGTGAACAGAATGCAGTCCACCCCAAAGGGGCTTCCTGTCTAGAGGTGGTGTGAGTTAGCAGGGGAGGGAAAGTAAGGTCCTGCAGGGATCTGCCAGTGGCAGGCATTTTGCATTCCACCCTCTCATTCTGTACTCATAGCAGCCCTGGAAGGATTAGGCCCATCTTGCAAATAAAGAACCTGAGGCTCAAAGGAGTTAAGACCACACAGTGTTTGAACACATAGTCCCCCAGCTCCAAAGTACAGGCTCTTTCTAGTTCCTGAGGCTGCAAGAATGCAAGATGAATGCAAATTGGGGTGTGTGCGACAGCCTGCTAGGGACCTTGAGATGGGGGAGTTGATCTGTGGAAGGGTTCCTGGAGGAGGTGGTAGGTGACCAGGTCTTTGGAAGACGAGTAAGGTTCTGGAAGACAGGACAGAGAGAACGTGGTCAGGTGTGTAGCTGTGCTTGAGAAGAGGCTGGAGGGGGAGAAATGGAGGGCGACCCGACATACTGCTGACCTAGGGGTGAACAGTGGGAGACAAGACTGCGAAGGTCCTGTCTCTCAGGGCCCTTAAATATCAAGCTACATGGTGTGAATTTATTTCAGGAAGCAATGGGGAACCTTTGAGGACTTTGGAACAGGAAAGTGACTCCTTCGAAGATATAAAGTTTTAGGAAAACCTTCCAGGGGCTGGAGGCCTATGAACCTAGAGAAAGAGGATGAGGCTAAATAAGCTCTATCCCCAGTACTTTGCATTTAGCTGCCCTCTGATGTCAAATAATTTATTTTTTTAGACTTTATTTATTTACTTTGAGAGAGAAAGAGAGCTGAGGAGGGGATAGAGAGAGAGAGTCCCAAGCAGGCGCCATGCTGCCAGCACAGAACCCAATGCAGGGCTCAAACCCATGAACCGTGAGATCATGATCTGAGCTGAAATCTAGAGCTGGACGCTTAATCAGCTGAGCCACCCAGGTGCCCCTGTTGTCAAATAATTTAAACCACTGAGCTCTTTCTGTGGACCAGGCTCCGTGGTATTTAGTGTGATGTCTCATTTCACAACTCTAGGATATAGACACTATTATTAGCGTATGATACAGATGAGGAAACTGAGGCACAGGAAAGTGGAGTGGCTAGCCCACGGTCACAGGGCTCATAAAAGGTGGAGCTGGGTTTGAACGAGGCTGATTCTCTCCCAAACCTGTGGCCCTTCAGAATGAGAGCAAGAGGGAGGTTCTTCTCCAGCATAGATACTCAGATGACCTCCACCGGGAAGGGTTGGTCACACACAAAGTCTAGTGGAGACCTGGGGGTCAAAAGGGGACCCCCAGGACCCCTGCACCTCCTGCCTGTGCCCTACCTCTGCCGGTGCTCCTGAAAGGTGCATTACCTTCTAGGGCCGCCAGATGGCAGTGGGGAGACTGGCTGCTGGGAGCCTCAGCCCAGCCCAGCCTCCTCCAGCTCGAAGTCACAAAGACCCTGGGCAGGCAGCGAGGAGTGAAACACAGCGGGACTTTCAGGGGACCCTCCCCTCCTGGTTGCTCCTCGCCTCAATACCTGCAGCCTCTGTGCCCAGTGGGGCATCCAAAGAGAAGCTGGGTTTGCAGGTACCTTTAGGTGATGCGGGAGGACACAAAAGGTTGCTAGATTTATGACCAATCCCTTCTCTGGAATAGTACACAGTTGACAGCAATACTGTTGCATGAGCCTTTCTAACCACCCAGGGTAATACTGGCTCACAGAAGTAGGTGGGTAAAAATTAGGACACAGCACTGTGCATACAGTAAGATTACAGTTATGAGCAAAATACTTGTGTCTAGAAATATGCCTGAGAACATTATGGGTGACTCTCAGGCTGGGAAAATTATGGGTGTTTCCTTGTTCTTCTAAACTCTTCTATATCTTCTTTATTTTTTTACCCGTGGGTATGTTCCACTTTTATCAGGAGGTAGAAAAAGTGTTCTTAAAAGAGAGAGGAAAGACATTAACTGTCAGTGAGACTTTCTTGTCTTTCAATTGGCACTTCCTACAGGAAGCCTTCCTTCTCTGGGTAGAGGTAGTGCCTTCCCCCTATGCCCCTCAAGAGTGTTTGGACAGCCTGTATTAAGGAACACTTTTTTTACTCTGTAGGGTTATTATTGACGTCGTGTCAAATCTGAGCTGTTCAATACAGTAACCATGAGCCACTAGCCACACGTGGCTAAGAGCAGGGCCCTTGAAATGTGGCTGGTTGGTGCAAACTGAAAGATGCTGCAATATAAAGCAGATTTCAAAGACTCGGTATGAAAAAAATAGTTCATTAATTGCATGTTGAAATGATAATACTTTGGATATACTGGGTTAAATAAATATATTAAACTAAGCTTACCTGTTTCTTGTTCTTTTTTTTTTTTTTTTTTTAATGTGGCTACTAGCAACTGAAAAACTACACACGGGGCTTGTATTATGTCCTGTTGGACTGTGCTGGTCTATGAGCTTCATGAGGAAAGATGTGTGACTTTGCCGGCTCAGGCCCAGAGAAGGGGAAGGCCCTGTCCGAGGTCTCACAACCAACTAGGGGCAGAGCCAAGACTTGGACCCCCCCCACCCTGGCCTGGCACTCTCTCTAGCTGTGGTCTGACCCACAACTGGCCATGTCTCCCATCGGTCTTCATGTGGGCAGGATGGGAGTCGGGGACCTAGTTACACTGAGAGGTGACTTCTATCTCTGTCACCAGCATAACACATTTTCTTTTCCGAAAGTCTTCAGGAAGAAGGCCTCAGAGAGCTGAGGGGCCCAGAGCTCACTGGCATCCCCTGGCACGGGGGAGATGAGGGCACAGGTCTTGCTCTCCCCACTGAATCCACAACAATGGAGAATCAGAGCTGAAAGTGGCCTCAGAAAAACCACCGCAGCCAATGCCCTCATTCTGCATGCCTGGCAAGTAGGGCCCAGAGAGGGCAAATGCATTGCCCAAGGTTACACAGCGATTCTCTCATAATCCTCAACGGTGCCCCGTCATGCTTAAAATATAGTCCATATTCTTTCTCCCTGGCCTAATCTCCTCCACACTCGCGTTGCTGGCCATGCTTCCGCTACTCTTCCTAGAAGGTACCTCGTGTATTCTCACCTCAGGGCCTTTGCACCTGCAGTTCCCACCTGGTAGACCCCTCATCAACCAGGTTTCAGCTGTCATGTTTATGTTTCAGTCTTCAAAGAAGACTTCTCTGACTCCCTGGCTAGAGTGGCCCCCTCCCCTCAGTCACCCAAGGTCCCACCCTCCTGGCTTAGCGTCTTCCTGGCATTTATCATTATTCTAATTATCTTGCCCATATGTAGGTCTTATACATCAGAAGGTAGGTTCTAGAAGTTCATGGCTGTTCCTACCTCCCCAATGTCTGGCATGTGGGAAGTGCCCAATTAATGTTTATTAATCAAATTTGATTGAAAGAGACATGGACAAATCAGGTGGCTGAAGGCTAGTTCTGGCTGCACCCCCACCCCTCAAGTCTGCTGTGTGTCCTTGGGTACTTTTTCCCTCTCTGGGCCCCAATTTCCCCTTCGGAAGAATGGAGTTTCCATTGCCGCCAGGCTGGCTGGCAGGAGAGGCTGGTTGAATTAGCATCAGTCGAGCTGATGGGTGTGAACACTGCTTTGTAAACTGTTAAAGCCGTGATTGCAAATGTGAGTAGCTGTTGTCATTAGACAAATGAAGTTAAGCCGTCTCTTCCTCTGCTGCTCAGGGGCCTGGGTCAGAGGCTCTCTGGGGCCTCCTGCCCTGCAAGTGTGCGGTTCTGAGTGAGTCTGGACACTGCCTGCAGGCAGCTCACAGTCTGCAAGGGTTGCAGAGATAAGATGCAAATCAGAAACGAACAGTCTGAGACACCAGCCACGGGGCTGCAAGGGGCTGACCATCCTCCTTAGGGAAACAGAAAAGAGCAAACGCTCAGTGAGGAGGGTGGAGGCCAGGGTCAATTAAAGCTCTTGGTGGGGGGTGGGGTGGGGCCAAATCTCAGCCATTAGAGTGGAGGGGGTGCACAGCTCACACAAAGGTGTCACCGAAGGCAGAGACCAGTGAGTGAGGAGAGTCCGGGCCAGACAGGATCTCAAATGGGGAATAAGATAATGTTTAGGGAGAAAAAGATGGGAGAAAGGGGAGCTTTATTTTATTATTATCACTATTTTTATTTTTAGTCAGTTAAAGCCCCTGGACCGATGTGTATTTCATTACATAATGGTGAAGACGTCGTTTCTCTCTTTAGGCCTCGGTCTCCTTATCTGTGTAGAGGGGATGGGTGAGGTTGATAAATGCCTTCCTGAGTCCCATGCACCCTTGCAAGGCTCAAGAAGGAACTGAGCTGGGGTCCGAGAGGCTGGGGCTGAATGCTCGCTCTAACTTGCTGTAGGACCTTGGACGAGTTATCTGGTCCTCAGTTTCATCCTCCGAAAAGGTCGGCATCTATCTCATAAGGTTGAGAGATTAAGGGAACAATGTGTAAACAGAGCTTAGCCTAGTGCCTGGTACCAGATTTGTAATTAATGCCACAGCTACTCCTCTTCTGGGTCAGAGAGGGAGGCACCGCTGGGGTGGGTAGGTGGTGACAGGGCCCCCAGGGGGTAGAAACAGAGCAGAACTGCTTCCACCCAGCACATGGCAACAGATGCTCAAGAAACATTTGTTGAATTGGGAAGGGACAGGGCACCTGGGTTTTGGCACAGGTGAGGGCAATAGCTCGGGCCTGCTCTGCGCAGAAGCGGAAGTCTAGCCCCAGGATGGACCAAGCTCAGGGTCTCTCAAACCCTGGGTCCCCTGGAAAGTCTGCCAAGCAAGAACTGAAAATAAAGGCCAGCCCTACCCCAGTGGATCTTGACCCTGGTCAAGGAGGACTCTACAGGCTTGGGAGGGAGGAACCCCCTGCCCCCCAATTTCTTCTTCCTCTGTCTCCTTTGCAAGCAGTCTCTCCCAGCCTTCAGGACCCCCTTCCTCCTGGGGACCATCCGGGATGATGTCCTTCCAGTTAGACTCCAGAGGCTTCAAAAGACGACCCAATTTTCCAAACCTGAGATGGGGTCTCAGTTGGCCATTTTCTTGGTATGGACTGTAGGATGGACTCTGAAGAGAAGGGATTGCTGGGACATTTTGATGCTTTGTGGGACAAAGGGACAGGAGAGGTCTGGGTGGTGTAGACTGAATTTAAACCATCTGTACCTCTATTGGGCTCTTACACCCAATCCACAGAGCAGGAAGCTCCTGGTTAAGTCTTGTTTGTCAGGAGACAGCTAGCAAAGGCCAGGGGCCCTGCCTGGGTGATTCCCGCAGGCCCCCTGCAGCCTGCCCACCATCCCGCCTCCGCAAAGCCCGTTAATGATGATGGTGATGAAGGCTGTCAGAGCAGGGCTGGGCCCACAGGGATGGAAAAGGGATTGTGTTCTCCCTGAAGGGACAGCCACGCACAAAAACCATGGCTGCACAGAGAGGTCCACTGCATGGGGGGTAAGAAGACTTCCGCAGATACCCACCAGCCGCCTTGTCCACCCGCAAACTGCATGAGGAACAAGATGTAGAGAGAAAGAGAAACCTAATGTTACAGATAGAAGGGTCTGCAGGGAGGGGCTCATGGGCTCGCTCAGAACAAGGCTGGGAGGGTCGGGCCTGGGGTCTGTCTGCCAGGCCCGGCCCACCCCTGCAGGAGTGACCCCCCCACCCCCACCGCCCAAGACCCTAGTGTTAGCGCCAAGGCCCACGCTTCCAGGCAGAGGCCCCAGCCCAGCCCCAGCGCCTGGGAAAGCCGCCTGTTTTGTTCCCATCTCCACCCCCCCTTCTCTCTCTCTTTCTCTTTTTTTTTCATTCATTGCAGTTCGGTCCCTTTAGGAGCCGCAGAGACCTGGGTGGCAGGGCTGAGGCAAGGGGGTGGCACTCCAGGCCCTGACAGGTAGGGCCGGCCCCCGCTTTGGGCAGCCCCTTCCCCGCCCTCCCCCCGAGTCCCCTCTCCCTGCCCCTGTCAGCCGCGCCAGACGCTCTCCGGCTTTGCAGCATTCAATAAAAATTCAGAAACATTTGGGCTGAAATCGCTGCTTTATCTGGAGGAGCCACAGCGCCGGGAGAGACCACTGCTGCGCGGGGGGAGCTCGGGGTCTCCGTCGCCCCGGCG
>NC_043707.1:125405722-125482430 GCF_006229205.1 Suricata suricatta | reverse complement strand
CGGCCAGGGCACCCCCTTCGCGCGGCCCTGGCCTTCCTCGGCACGGGGTGGAGGGGCGCCGGCCCGGGGGCCCGGCGCGCAGCCGGGGTTGGAAAGTTTGGCAGGGAACAGAGGGAGGGAGGCACCGCGGCTGGCCGGGGTGGGGGCCTGCGCGGTCTGCGCCCCCGGGATGCAGCCGGCGCCCCGAAGAGCGGAGGACTGGCAGAGTGGAAGTGAACGCGCCAGCCAGCCTCCCTCCCCCGCGCCGGTGCCTGCCCATCGCCCGCGGCGTACAATGGGGTCCCCTCCCCGGGAGGACTACAGGGGGGATGGGTCCCTGGGCATCTCTCCGCTGCGCAGGGTCTCCGGGCACCCCTGCCGGCCACCGCCCCGCTGGCGGCAGAGCTCAGCGTGGCCGCTGGAACCCCGGGAACTCTCCAGCTGCCGCCAGGGCCGGACCAGATGCTCTTGCCATGTGTTGGCCTTGGCCAGGGTCGCTGGTCCCTCTCCCCACGGCTTCGTGTGTTGGTACCACCCGACCCCCAAAGGGTCAGGGTAGCTGCCAGGTCTCACGAGCCGGCTCGCTCTGAAGGGAAAGTTAGGGGGGTCTGGGTGTGTCCACCAGCAATGGCCAAGCTTGTAGGGCAAGAAACGAGTATGAATAATGGTTCTCCTGTGTACTGCACTTTACAGTTTCCAAATCGCTTTACAGTTTATGAAGTGCTTCGCACTATATGCAGCTCTCTGTGGTTTACAACGTGCTGCAAGGTGACAAGGTACTTTTAAGCTTTACAAAGTGCTTTCCCACCGTCGATTTTGTTGGATTCCCCAAAATAAGTCTTCCTCCGAGGCCAGGTGGCTATGATTCTTACTCCCTTTTAATAGAAAGGGAAACCAAGGCTCAGAAAAGTCAGGGGCTCACCCAGGGCCGTTGGGTGATAAAAATAGAACCCAGGTCTGAGGTCTCTCTGAAGCGGAGGCTCTGTTCATATTGCTGAGTTTTCTTGCCCCTCAGCAGGGTGACCCCTTCTAGGATTCTGCCTCCGTGGGCTGAGGAGTAAGGCAAATGTTGCCTCATCTCAGGCCACTTTGGGCTGGTGGGAAGCCCATTCTCCCGCAGCTCAAAAAAAAAAAAAAGAAAAGAAAAAGAAAAAGAAAGAAAGAAAAGAAAGAAAAAAATCCCCAAAACAAAAACCTGATCAGACCAGGAGCCGGGCTTTGCAAACTGTGTGACAGGGGACCCCACGTTGTAACTTCAGTTCCTTTTTCAGTTAAAGAGCGCTTTAGTGACCGCAGTTTGGGGGTGGAGGGGGTGTCCCTAGACCATAGCCAGTTTCTCGAACGGAGGCAGCCATCCTCAGGCTCCTGGAGGATTTGGCGGCTGCCTATGGTTTCCCAGAGTGGGGCCGCTGGGGCAGCGAGGGTGCCACGGGCCTTGGGTGTGGAGGGCAGCCCTGGGGCCCGGCTGCTGGCCGGAGCTCCCTGGAATATGGCTGAAGTACCACTTATTAACTATGGCTTTGGGGAAATGACTCATGTGTTGGCCCGCTATACATTGGGATGTTTACAGTATAATGGGGAGCTTGGCATAAATATTGCTATTTAGGTTGCAGTCAGCGGAGCTGGAGGGGAAGAAAATTGGCCCCTCTTCACATTGGAAGAGGCCTGGGTGTGTTTTTAATTACCGTGGGGTAGATGGAAGGCCCGTGTCTGTCCGGCCACGGCCCTGGCTAGGGATGGTTGGGATCGGGCAAGCTGTGGCCTGGCTGCAGGGCTAGTCAGCTGCTGACATCACAGGAGGACTTGGCTGCTTGGCTGCCACTTGGGGGCAGGGTGGGAGGAGGACACCCCAAGCCTTGCTTCAGGCTCTTTGCCCCTCCCCTCAACACTAAGGAATCTAGTGTGTTAGGGGTTCACAAGGAGTTGACCAATGGATGGGGATATGGTGTGAGGTGGAGGTCCAAGGCCCTTGTTCTAGTTTACTGTCGGACCCTGGGCCAGCCTCAGGCCTCAGTTTCCCTGGGTGTCAAATGGTCCAGGTGATCTCTTGGGATTCCATGATATGCACCCACTTCCTGTCTCTGAGTCTCGGTTTCTTCATTGTTAGATGAAGGTTATCATGGTGCTCCTCCTGCCCGCCTCACAGCGGTGTTTGTGAGATTCGGACCACGTAACCGATGAACTGTGTGTGGCCTTTGAGGGGGGGAAGATGAGGGTGGTGGCACAGCCTCGAAGAGACAGGGTCCGCCTGGGAGCAGCACAGTCTGCGGAGACAGGTCTGAAGCTTGGGGTGGCGGGAGGGCTGCCCCTGAGCCACATGGCTGACACCCCCCCTTCTTCTCAGACCCCTTAGTAACAAGGCTATCCCAAGCATTAAGATCCTAGGAAACCCCTAGGCTTTGGAATGAGAAGGGGAGGGAGAAGGTATGTGAATTGGGGGGTGTGGGGTTCCTGGGTCAGTATGGTGAGCTTAGTATCTCACCTAAACAGTGGGACATCCCCACCCCCCAGAGGGAAACAGAAGTCTGGAGCATCTGGAATGGGGGCTTAGAGAAGGACAGAAGGGTTCTGAGAAGAGGCCAGTGACAGGCCGGCCACTAGATGGAATCCAAAGGTTGAAGTCTAGAGAAAATCGGTCTCCGCGCATTTGCTCATTTGATCTCCAAATATTTATGGAGCTTCCTCTTTGACTGGTGTGGTGCTGGACCCTGGGGCCAGCGGGAGATAGGGGACAAGCTGATAGAGAAAACAGTTGGTACTATATAACGTGATAAGCATGTCCCAGAGTGCTGCCAGGAGGAAGTTGTGTGCCACCTGGGGCGGCAGAGGCGCTTTAGGATGGAAGAGGGCTATTTCGTCTTTTATGGCTTTATTCTTTGCTTCGCTGTCCCTGCCATGAAGCTTTGCAGGCACCTATCACACCAAAGAGCTGTGTTCTAAACGTTAAGGAGGTTGCCTTTGGGACTATAGAGGGTGAGGAGAATTTTACCTGGAGAGAGAAGCAGCAGGTGTAGGGACCTGGACGAATGATGACTGCAGACCTGCTTGGGTGCATCCGAGGGGGATGGGTATTGAGGGGAGCAATGGGGGATGAGGCTGAAAATGGAGGGCAAAGCAAGTCCTGAAAGGCTGGGATGGAAGGCTGAGGAATTTGAACTTGATGCTGAGGGCAGTGGGGAGCCATTGAAGGTTCTTGAGTCATTGAGGGACCTGGCTAGATTTGTCTTTTGGAAAAATCACTGACTTCCAGTGTGTGAGATGTTCAGATGAGCCAAACCTGGCCCCTCACAGTTAAGAAAAGGCCACTTGTCTGTTCCCTACTAGACTGTGAGCTCTCTGAAGGAGCTCACCTGGCTTATTTTTATGTCCATAATTGTGGTGAAAAGAGCTCAGTTCAAAATGCCACCTCCCCAGAGGCCTTCCCTGATTACATCATCTAAAGCAGGCGTAGTTCAGCCACTTTCTAACCCACCTTCTTTGTTTTGCTTCATAACACCCATGGCCACCCGAAAAAGTATCAGCACTTTGTTAGTTTCCTTGTTTTCTGTCCACCTTTCCGGCCAGACTGTACACTCTGGGAGGGAAGAGGGTTTTAATAGCCGTGATTGCTACAGTATCCCCTGTGCCCAGTCCCATGGGTCCCCAGCAACTAAATGACACAGTCAGCTAAGGAACATCCAGTGAATGTATGTTGAGTGAACACCTGGATGAATGTATCACATTGCGTTACGTGAAGAGTGTCAGGAGCATGGTACAGAGAGGAAGGGGTATGTCTGCCTGGCCAGGGACGTGACGGAAGTCTTCCTGGAGGGAGAAGCAGACAGGCTGGCTTGAACAGGGATACAGGATGCAGTTCAGCCAGCGCTGAGGATTCAAACGGGTGAGCAGCAGCTGTGTGCTAGACACATCCCATTCTTGTGAGGGTTGAGGGAGACTGCCCTCCCCCCTCACAATACACTTCTTGTCTCTCCCTCCCCATCTCAGCTCTCTACACGGGCCCCCTGCTTGCGCATTACCTATCTAAGACCCAGCGACCTTCAGTGGGATTAATTTGGAATTGGTTTTCCTTTTATGCTTGTTTCTTCTGCTTTTCATTTTTTAAAGGAGGCTGCTTTCATGTATTCATCTTAGCCAGGAAATCTGGGCTTAGATTTTAAACCCAAATGTGGTAGAATTCAGAAGCAAGTTGACTTATTCGCTCATTCCGCCATCCATCCATGGGCACCTACTCCCTGTCAGGGGCTGGGCGGGGAAAAGGGATTCTAGCTTTGGTGGGGAACAGGGCTAGCCGACCTCACAGATAGTGTGGGGTACAAAAGAAACACCACATTCGAGGGCAGTCGGACCTGGGTTTGAATCCCAGCATGCTGTGTGCCCTGGGCAAAGAGCTCCGATTCCCTAGACTTCTGTTTCCCCGGGCGTTTTGTGGACACCCACGTAAAGTGTCAGGCTCTCAAGCACATGGCCATGAACATTAGATGCTCTTCTTGGCCCTTTTGGATTCCCCTCCCTTGGAGCACCCGTAGGCATAGTCAGTGACGGCTGTGTCCTAATTTGGCCCCCTTTTTGGCATTTGGATTGTCTAGGCAACAAGTCAACCCTCGGTGTCTCTCTCAACCCATCACGTAGGCTCCCAAAGTCCTCCAGTGTCGGGATGGCAACCCCGCAAGTGTGGGTGGGCCCAGAGATCCATCTCTGCCTCCTCCTCCAGGGCCTTGTTGTGGGCAAATACTTGGGTTCTTATACCAGGAGGGCCCTCACCAGGGGTCCACAGGCCTCCTTAGGTCTGGGGGTCTGTGGTCACCCTGAAAGTATAATTGAACACTGGATGTTAATGCAGATTTTCCTAGGGAGAGGGGCCTTAGTTTCAGAAGTTTCTCAATAATGGTGAAAACACCAACATCCACCCGGGCACACAGTGGGGGGCTGGCTTCCCCTAACTCTGGAGTCCCAGGTTTGCCCTCACCCCGGCCAGCCCTTCTGCCCTGCTGTGGCCCCAGTCCCTCCCAGGGGCTGTCCTTCCTTCTTGGGGCTTCTGCGCCCCCACCCCACCCCTTCATCAAGGTTTTGCATCAGCCTCAGAGCAGGGGTGTGGTGAGGTTGGGCTTAGCCTGCAAGTCAGACGCCTGTGTACAGAGAGGCCCCTGCAGAATGGTGCGGATGGAGCTGTTTTGCTAAGGGGCCTGGACTGGGCAAGGCAGGGGAGCCCCTGCTCCCTCCGTGGGCTGGAGGGGTGAGACCAGGATGTCCTGACCGAGGCGGGCCTGGCCTGGTTGCCTGACTTAGCTGGAGGTAGATCAGGAACAAGACCAGGGAATCTGTATCTTCAGTACACTCCACTGGGCAGGCAGATTTGTCTCCCAGAGGCCTAAGATAAAACACAGGACTCCTGGGACAGAGGAAGAGAAACCTCAGTGGTAAACTGGAAAAAACTGAAATGAAGTGAAATCAATCAGAGTTAGCACCACCTGCCCTGGGGGCTGCCTGCCTGCTGGTGAACGGAGAGCCTGGGCTGGGGAAGGGCAGGGAAGAATGTTTGCACAGCTCCCAGGGGTGGGGCGGGCCGTTGATGCGACAGCACCTGGAAGCTTCCTGATTGGGATCAGCTCAGTCTGATAAGGCTGCTTGAAAGCCCTTTAGGGCCTCTTAAGGCAGCTGCCTCCTGGAGGGTGGGAGAAGAGACACCTGTCTCTTTGGCGCCCCTGTGTCACCTGGGGAGCTTGCCCAGGCCACCTTAGCCTGGGCCATGCTAGGTGAGCTTCCTGGAGCCATCTGTCGCCTGCTGCAGCCCCCTGGGGGTGGGGGTGTCCTCAGGGAGGAGACCTTCTGTGCTCTGTGGCCTTGAACAAGTGATGTGCAGAGCCTTAACTTCCTTATCCATAAACTGGAGATATAAATGCACCTGCTTGTCAGAAGCTCCCGGAAAGGATTAAATGAGATGCTATATACAGTGACCAGCAGTGCAACGTGACCCGCTGCCGACTGATACCCATTAGTTGTTACTACGGAATGTCAGCACCCTCACTCCCCGCCAGAGCACACGCCCCTTTCCCTGAAATCCCACAGTCCTCTCGCTCAGCCTGGACCCCTTTTTCTCTTGCTGCATAAACAGCATAGCCTGGGGGCTACAAGAAGGCCTTTGGGAGTCAGACTGTCCTTTACTGTGTGTCCTCTGGGCGACTGAGTCCTGGTTCCCTCATCTCTAAAACGGGGGTAACCTTAGTTTCCAGCTCTCGAAATGGTCCTGAGGAATGAATGTGTTCATCCATAAACAGATAAAGCCGAGTGCGTACCCCAAGGAAATATGAACTGGCCGGTATTACTCGATTCCAACCAGAAACTGGACTCAGAGTAGGGGAATGTGGGTGCTGTTTTACTAAAGGGACTCTGTGTCCACCTCCCCCTCACCCCCGTCACTCAACCGTAAGGAAAGACCAAAGAAACAGAACTAAGTTCTGAGCCCTAGAGGGCAAGGGTCGGACTCCTCCTGGAGAGGTGAGAGACCCCGTCCTGGTTTTCCTCAAAGGCCCCCTCCCTGGCCCAGTTCTGCCTCCCTAATCTTAGGAAAAGAGTAGGATCTCCTACAGCTATGCTTTCCTTCTTGGCCCTTTGCCTGCCGAGCACCAACTTCCATCCCATGTTAATGATATCCGCGCTCAGCCCTTGTGCCAGACACTCTATGAAGGGCATTGAAGATGTCCTCTGACACAATTGCCCCAAGAGCCCCACCAGGTGATTTTATTATTATGCCCATTTTACAGATGAGAAAACTGAAGCTCAGCCTTTTAGCCCAAGGACACAAAACTGCAGTGGGAGAGATTCAAACCTGGGTCTGGGTGACTCTAAAGCTCTACCCTGCCCCTCAAGCCACTTCTGGAATGTACCTCCCAGCTCCGAGGAAGGGCTTGGCTCTGGCAAGGGTCTCCAGGGCAGCCGTCCAGCCTCTGACTCCATCAACATCCTGAGATAATGCAAGCGGGAGGGTTCTGGAACTCACAAACCTGCCATAAAAATGCAATCTCTGTCATAATGGCCAGAATAATGTTCTAACTTAGACAAATCGGGTGTTAACTCGTTACATTGTAAGGGGTGC
The DNA here is from genome assembly GCF_006229205.1 of Suricata suricatta. Classification (NCBI taxonomy): domain Eukaryota; kingdom Metazoa; phylum Chordata; class Mammalia; order Carnivora; family Herpestidae; genus Suricata; species Suricata suricatta. Next base: position 125,475,358 of record NC_043707.1, on the reverse strand, counting down.
CTCCACAGAGAGCTGAGGCTATGCACGGCCATTTGTGTCACGTACTTCCAAATGCATTAGCTCATCGGTTTTCACAGCAACCCAGTAAGTGGGCAGGAGCCATGGGGCCCATTTTAGAGATGAGGAAACTGAGGCTTGAGGGGATAATGCAATTTGCCCAAGGCCCAACTTGCCCAAGGTCGGCAGCCAGACCAAGCTGGAAGCCCAAGGCCAGTCTCAATGGCCCAGAGATCATCAATCCAATTTGAATTCCTGGCCAACATTTAAAACTCAAAAGATTTTACATAGAAATCCTCTTTCTGGCTTCTGTGAAAAGTCAGACAATCTGGCTTTGCTGGGCCCACGTCCCACATGGCCACAGTTGGCTGAGGCCGAATAGTGGCTGCCTCTTCAGACAACATGTAAGTGCGAGGGGTAACTTGCTACCAACTTGCATCACACATTTGTGTGACTCCACTTACCCCTGTAGGTGCAAGTTTTCCCGCTAGATCTGCCCTCATCTCTCTGTGTGATCTGGAGTAAATTACTTCTCTCTGGGCCTCAGCTGCCTCTTCCATAAAGCAAAGGGGTGGGACTCGGTGGTTTGGCCCTTCCCAGCTCCAGGATTCAATGCCCAGTGCCAGGCCCCAGGCAATGGGGGGAGACCTGTAAAAAGTACAGGGCTTTGCTTCTGGAAAGTGTATCAGTTATCTTTTGCTGCATAACAAGTCACCCCAAAACTTACCAGCTTAAAACAGGGATTTATTATTTCTCCTGATTCAATGGATAGGCTGGGTCCCTCGGGCATTCGTACTACTCCATGCGGTGTCATTTGGGGTCACCCTCAAGACCACACTCAGCTAGGTTGTGCCAGAAGGTCCATCCTGGCCTCACATACCCTTTCTGAGGCCCTGGCAGGGACGTCAGGGGCCAGAGTTTCTCCTCCATTCCTCGGGATCTCTCACTGTTGGTTATCCAGACTGACTTACTTTCCATGGTCACCGGCTTCCAGGATGGAGAAGCAGAAACTGCCCAGACTTCTAAAGACCCAGGCTCTAACTTCATAAAACATCACCCTTGATGCCAAAAAAGTCACAAAACATCTCAGATTCATCCCAGGCTCCCTGATCAGATTCAGTGTACGGGGAAATACACTGGGCTTGATTTTCTGCTCAATCGTTAAAGGAAAGCCCCATTCCTTCCTTCCTTACCATCCTTCCCTCCCTCCCTTCTTCTCTTCTTCCTTTCTTTTAGCTCTGTGTCCAATGTGGGGCTTGAACTCACCGCTCTGAGATCAACAGTCGCAGGCTGTTGAGCCACCTGGACACCCCAGGAAAGCCCCATTTCTTGGCCAGTGGTTTGACACATAAAATTTAACTCTGTGTTACTCTTAGTCTTCAACATGTCTTTTGAGTTGATGCTCAGTGCTCAGTGTCCCCTGCCCATCTCCTTCACCACGACACATATCTCCATGTGCTCTAAGCCAATCTGTGGTCCAGAATTAGGTTTAGACCGCCGTTAATGGGAGAAGGGGTTTTGTGTTTAGCGATGGAACGTGTTGTTGCTGGCCATATTTGGAGACAATCTGCCACAGGGAGTTTATAGTCTGGTGCAGGGGTGCGGGTAACAGGAAGCCAGAAGCCTCCTTCCCTACCTTCTGTTCCCTCCTCCCCACCCCCCGCACTGCCTCCCTGCACTGGCCTCCAGTGTTACCTGTCTCCCCTGAGAGGGAGAGGGACTCTCCAGTTCACCTTATCCCACACCCAGCACAAAGCTCATGATAGGCACGAAATAGATATTGATGCAGTGAATTACAAATAATCGAAAACAGCAGCCGGAATCATAGATCTTCATGATCTGGGGTGAGGCTGGAGGCCAGAGAAGGAGGCCCTGGTCTGGTGGGATTGAATTTGGAGAACAGGGCCAAGGTGTCCCTGTGGCCTGGGGCAGAACACACCACCCCTTAAGGCCTCAGTTTCCTCATCAATAAATTGAGGATCATGATTTCACCCATCTTAGACAGCCATAGCAAGAGGCTACTGTGTTCTCCATTCAACGGTAAAAGAACCCATAATGGTGTGACTGTGGTTTGTCGCTCCCACCTTGGCCCAGGGCCACCATAGGAGTAGGGAAGCATTGGAAGAAATAAAACGTCTAGAGGCATTGGCCAGGTGCTAGCAAACCTAGGTTGGACCCCAGGTTGGCTCACTGAGCTCTGAGCCTCACCTCCGAGACCTGCTGAAGACTACGGGCAACACAGAGTCAAATGGGGCTCCCCTCGGGTACCAGTGTGGCTCAGTCGGTTACCCATCTGACTCTTGATTTCGCCTCAGGTCATGATCTCATGGTTCGTGAGATCGAGCCCTGCATAGGGGCTCTGTGCTGAGCGTGGATTCTCTCCCTCCCTCGCTCTCTGCCCCTCCTCTGCTCATGGACTCTTGCATGCACGCTCCCTTTCTGTCTCTCTCTCTCTCTCTCTCAAAATAAATAGATAAACTTAAAAAAAAAAAAGAAATGGGGCTTCCCTTTGCTGACTGAATAGAGAATCAAGCCCAACATAATGCAGATAATAAATTCCAGGAGTATTGGCCAGAGACCCCAGACTCACAAGCTGGCCCTGGTTGTGAATGAGTGAGGTGAGCTGGGGGTCAGCAGCACCCCAGAGACAGCACCTGACCTTGTGAAAGGAGGCAGGTGCTACCCACTCCTGACCGTGTTGCCATGCTGGAACTGGGATTCAATTTTGCCATTTTGCCAATTTCAAAGTTTTGATGTTTATGGAAAAATACGTTTTTTACATGTTTGCTCAGTTTGTCCTAAAATATAGTACTGGCCAAAGCAAACCATGTTTGCTGGCTGGATCTGGGTCACTGGCTAGAGGTGTACAACCTCTAGGTTAGGGGTGTCCTGGGGAGAGCGAAATATCAAGGGCGCTGTTATCTCCATTCAACAGATGGAGAAACTGGGTTTCTAAGAGCCGAAGTGACTTGCCCAGGGTCACGGAGCTGGTAGGTCGTGAGGTTGTTGGAAATGCCTCTCAACGATGAATTGGGAGAACTTCTTTTCCTGTAACTCCCTCCACAGTTCCTGTTTCCTGCCTTCCAGAATAATCCAGAAGCATACGCCCCTTCTTGCAGGTATCTGCCATGTTTGAAGGCATGACGTCCATTGGGCTGCTTCTTTGGGGCAGAGTTGCCGCAATGAAAGTACATGGTCTTACCACTGGGCCTTCGGCTCTGACTCACAGCATGACCGTTGCCCTTGTAACTTACCTCTTGAGCCTCTGTTTCTTCCTCTGGGAAATGGGACTAGGAAAGTCTCCCTAGGAATAAAGTTCTTCGATGATTCTTAAGGAACAGCCAGAAAAGAAGAGACCAGGCAGACATTCCAGGCAATGGGACGGCGTCCGCAAAGGCCCGGGGGCGGGGGTGGGGGGGGTGAGGCCTCTGAGTGTGTAATGCTCTCGGGAGCTAGAGGGAGTCCCGTGTGGCTGAGAACAGGGCATGCCAAGCACCGGGGCGGGGTGCAAGCTGCCCAGCCGCAGCAGGGAGAGAGCGTGGGGTCAACATCCCCATTATGGCGACGACATATGTCCACAGCACCAACTTGTCACTTGGCCTGAGTCCATGGGAAGCCGGAAGGACAAAAAGCATCTGAAACGTGTAAGTGGGGAGAAAGCGGCTTAGCGCACAGTGGGATGCGTCCCGCTTGAATGGGGCTTCTCCGCCTCTCACGGGGAGGCAGAGCCTGGGAACAGCCTCGGCCAGAGCCCACGAAAGACCATGGCCCAGGGAGTCTGTTTGAGTCAGGGCCCCGGCCGGTACATCCTCTTGCCTGCCCCATCAGCGTCAGCTGTCATTCCCCACGGCCTGAGATGGCAGCGCCCGTGGCTCTCAGGAGGACGGGTGTCCCCGCGCTGGCCCGGAAGCCCAGCCACGCCAGCAAAGCGTGGGACTCCCTTCTGGGGCTGAAAGGGTTCTGATATCCCCTTGGCCTGGGTCCAGGGACATAGAAGAGGCAGGAGACACAGCGGCAAGATCCCGGACTTGGGAGATAGGCAGACAGGTCAAATCCTGGCTTCTCCACTTGCTAGCTGTGACGCCTTGGGTCACTTTGTCCTCCTCAGCCTTGGTTCCTCATCTGTAAAATGAGAGTAACAGCACCTACCCTGTGGTGTCATGTGGGGAATTAAAAGAAATAATGTATGAAAAGCAGGTGTGTACTGAACCTTTCCTAGCCTCAGTTTCTCAGCAATTCTGTGAGAATAGTAATAACAACAAAAACAACAGCTAACATTTTTGGAAGGCTTGCTAGAGACCAGACACTGTGTTTAGGAGTCATTATTACCTGCATCCTACAAATGAAAAAGCAAAGGCTTAGAGACGTTAAATAATTTGCCTACAGTCATTCGATCAGTAACGGAGCTAGAATCCAAACTCGGGGAGCCTGACGTCATGACAGATCCACAAAGAGCTGATTTCTTTTCTTGTTCTCTTTAACATTTCAAACATACAGGGAAGTTGAAAGTGTAGTAAAATAAACACCTGTGTATCCTTCACCTAGTTTCAACAGTTGTGAACATTTTTGCCACACCTGCATCTCTTTTTGTATGGGTATGTGTGCACGTCTATGTGTATTTGACCGTAAGACACAGACATGGACAAAGAACTAGTGTTTACTGAGAATTGGTTCAGGTATGTGTAAAGCCCACACCGTTACGCACTGTTTTAGATCACATGTTGAACATGGGCAGTGACTGGATTGCCTCATTCGGTCTCAGTCCTCCCTGACCTAAGAGGGAACTACCAGTGTCTTTTTCATTTTCAGAAGAGGGAGGAAAACTCAGAGGTTGACTAACTTGCAGCAAAATATGAGGTTGGGATTTATACCTGTGTCTGCCTCACAGCAAAGCCTGTCCCACGAAACTTTGGGGGGCCCACTTTTCTCCCTTCCAGATGTACCCCTATTATAACCACCAGAACAGCCCAGGTCAGCAGATGACAGCTTGACTCCCAGCAGTAGGACATCGTCCTTTCTTTAGAGGAATCAAGGGGAAATTAGAGAGTCCAGTGGGCTTGGAAAAACTGGGGACTTGCCCATAGACCACAGTTAGCCAGGTCGTTATGAGGTCTCAGGCCTTTGGACTTCTAGAATCCACCATGCCATTTTGTGCTGCCCCCTTGCCTGGGCACCCTCCTTACCTCTCTCTGGCGAATTTCTGCTGCTTTTAAAAGACCAGACTTGAGCATCTCCTCTTGTGGAAGCTTGCCCTGACCTCTCCCTCTGGTCTCTCCTGTTTCCATGGACAATGTTTAGCTTCCTATCCTTGGTGGCCTCTTTGTTCTTGGTGGCACCTTCCCCCCGCCCCCGTTTTTTTAAATGTTTATTTATTTTTAAGAGAGAGAACTCACAAACTGTGAGATCATGACCTGAGCCGAAGCCGGCTGCCCAACTGACTAAGCCACTCAAGCACCCTGGTGGTAAATAGTACATATTACCTATGTTATAATGCATACATTAGCCCATACTGCATACCATATCAACATGTCTTGCTTCCCCCACCACCCAACCATAGTGGGAGGTCCTCAACCATACTGGTTGAATAGTGTACAGTTGGATAAGTGGATAGCAGCTGAACAGTTGCAGGAGTGCTTGAGTGATTGACGGTTGGATGGGTGAGTGGCTGGATAGATAGAGGATGAATGAATGGAGAGTTGCATGGATTGGATGGTGGGATGAATAATGGGCAGTTTGAAGATTAGTTGGATAATTGGATGGATGGATGGATGGATGGATGGATGGATGGATGGATGATGAATGGAAGGAAAGATGGATAGATGGATGGATGGATGGTTGGATGGATAGATGGATGGAAGGATGGATGGATGGATGGATGGGTAGATGGATGGTGGATAAGATGGTTTCATGAAGACTGGATGGCTGGATGGATAAAGGGGGGATAATTCTGTGTTTTAGACAGTTGGGTGGATAAATGGATGGAAGAATGAACAAACATCAAAAGCAGAGTTCAGTTCTACACCTCTCTAGATGCCCTTTGGTATCTGGATTGTGATATTTCCTTATTCTCCAGTTTCTGGCCCTGGAAAGAGCTGGCAAACAGCATAAATCTCCAGGTTTGAAGAAACCTTCTGAGCCATTGAGTGGGGATTTGCCAAACTTTGTGCACGGAGGCGTTCTGGAGAAGTTGGCCCCCAAACTGAATTTCTGTAAAGTAAATCCTATTTTCCCATCAACTTGGCTCATCCTTTTGGAGAGAAGTTCCTGCTGTGAGGGGCTGGTGCTCCCAGAGGCTGGTGACAGGTGGAGGGAGAGCTGGAGCTCCCCTGGGCATCAGCTGCCCTGAGCTCCCACTCACTCAACCTTGAGAGCAGACTGATGCTGGCCAGGAGCGCAGGAGGCTGGAGCCAGGGGGAACAGATTTGGCGTCTGGTCCCAGAAGCCTCATCTGCCAGTGGGATGCTATGCTGCTAGGCTTCTGGGATAGCACAATCTCCTCCAGACTTTCATATTTCTGTTCATCTGTCCATACAAACTTCCTTCCCTTCCATATTCCACCTTCCTTCTATCCATCCCACCCTCCCTCCATCCATCCATCCATTCCTCTGTCCATCCATCCTCCATCCATCCATCCATCCATCATCTCTCCATTTAAGGGTTATTTATGAAAGCCTCTAGGATGCTAAAGGACACAGAAAGGAATTAAACAGAAATGACACTGTGATGCCAATGAGTTATATCCCAGTGGAAGGTTAGGACGCATCTCCTCCCTCTTCTTCCTTTTCTATCACTTCTGTCTCTTCCCTTTCTCATTCTTTTTCTTCTCTTCTTTCAGTGGCATCATCATAGCAGACTCTCCCTACTGGGTCCCTGTTACATGCTGGGCACCATACTGGCTGCTTTTCAGACACGTTCTCACTGAATCCCCTCAACAACGGGGCATAACGGTGACTAACATTTGCTTTGCAGATGAACAAGCAGGTTCAGAGATTATGGAATGTATTGAGTGCTAAGGGGAAATGTCTTCTAGCCTGGGCTGTCGGGGAAGGGATATTTGGCTACATAGGATTTTTGACACACAAGGAATGGAATGAAGGGCATTCTTAGCGGACGGCACAGCCTGAGCACAGACCTAGAGGCTGGAAAAGGGTAGGTTTTCAGAAGCCACAGTGAATGTAAGTGAGTGAGAGAAATGGGAGGTGAGGCTGGCAGAGGAGGTCTGTGCCAGGGACAAGAGGCCCCGGGTCACAAGCTAGGGCATTTGGACTTCATACGGGAGGCAGTAGGGAGCCACTGAAAGAAAGCAAAAGCGGGGATGGGTTCAGGAAGATGGCTGTGGAGGCTGGCATCAGGGGAAGGATACAGAGCAAAGAGGGGCAGGCTCAAGGCTGAGAGGGGCTGCACAGGTCTGGCTCAAATAAGCCACAGCCTGGGTGCAGGGCAATCCTGCCTAGTCAGTTACTCTGGCTGTGGGAGGGCCCAGAATGCACTGGGAAGGTGGGCCAGAACGATGGGGACCCTGACAGAGCAAGCATGTCAGAGGAGGGCAGCTACCTGGCCCCTTCTTCCTTCACCGGAGCCCTCCAGCTCCCAGAGTGCTCTTTGGGGTCCTGTCCTTCCCCTGCTCCGCCCCCCCCTTCGCCCACTTCACCCCTTTATGCCAGGGAAGGCTTGTGTGCATCCTGCCGGGCCTCAGCCCTTCCACAGAGCCCAGAGGTCCCATGCAGTGCACCGGGAACCACCCTGCATTCAAAATACTGCAGCTGGGACACTGAGGCCCAGAAAGAGTCAGCACCTGCCTGACGTCACAGAGAGCCAGCTGCAGGCCTGGAACTTGGGGCTGAGTCCGTAGCCCCAAATAACTCTTTATGAGGGAGATTAAGACCTTTAAAATTAAGTTAAAGTTAAGTCCTTAAGACCTCTCCTAGCCGTAGAGACTTGGATAAGTTATTTGATATCTGCCTCTGACCCCTTTGAGAATGAGATAGAACGAAAATAAATAGTGGAGATTTAAAAAATGACTTAACCGTTTGACCTTCCATTTACCCTTCTGTAAAATGGGAATAATAACAACAAAAGCAAAGCATCCGTTGGTCATTTTTCTCCCTGTAAGATTGTAAGCTTCACAAAGGCAGGGATTTTTGTCTCTTCTTTACAAGTGTCCAGTGTGGTGTTTGGGACATAGTGTCAGTCACCAGTGAGTGAATGAGTGAATGGGGAAAGCCATCCTTTATGGACTCTTTACAGTGTGCCGGACCTGCACAAAGCCTTTCACGTGCAGACTCCTGCTTGATCTGAGAACAACCCCACAGAGTGGGTATGATTATCTCCGCCTACAGATGAGGAAACTGAGGCTCAGAGAGGTTGTATATGACTTGTCTGCGGTCACAGGGCTCCCGAGCGATATTGCTGGGATTGAAACCCCGCTCTGTGTGACCCTGCGGCTGCAGGACTGCGCTGTTACAGAGCTGAGCAAACACTGTGGTGTTTCTGGACCTATTTCAGGGCCTGGCACAGGGCAGAGCTGGGGGTACGGTGTCCCTTGCTCTGTTCTCCTGCACTGCCCTGCCCTGAGCCTCGGCTCTCCTGTGTGGAAAGCTTTGGGGCCGGACTCTGGCCTTCCCAGGGTCCTTCCAAGGGGACCTCTCCCACTAAGGAGGACCTTCCCCTTCCGCCCACCACCCCAGCCGACACCTTTATGGCCAGTTGTCCTGCTGATCGTGACCAGGTCCCATTCCAAAGAAAAAGGCCTCCAGAGGTTGGCAGACACTCACTTCCTCTCCAGAGGCACGGGCACCCCTGGGGTCTCTCTGCCGGCTTCCCGAGGGGCCCCAGTTGGCCTCTAGACAGATCCACCTGGACGGCAGCACCCGGTGGCCTTCGGGAGGGGCGTCCTCTCCCTGATGGCGTCCGTCCCAAGGTGCGAGGCCCCAGCTGCACGCGGCGGCCGAGCTGCCGCTCTGTCTGGAGCACCGCGCGGAGAAACAAACACAGCTGTGTTTATTCCAGAAATTACACATCCTGATAATCTGCTCACTCGGGGTAATGCCTCCCAGTTAGGATCACAGGGGGAGCCGCGCCGAGTTTCCTGAGTTTCTGGGTGGATTTTCATTCTCTGTGACAACTGTTCTTTGGGGCAGACCTTGGTCAGCGAGTAGACCTCAGGCAGCAGACACCTAGATACCTTTGGAATGCTCAGGCCTAAGGGTGGTGGGAATTCTCACCTGTGCCTGAGATGCTGGGAGGAGAGGATCTTTTGCCTTGAAGGCTCCAAAGTGGGGGACCTGAATCTGCAGCCCCGCCCCCCGGCCACACCGGGACACAGACACAGATACTTGTGGACCTCCATTAGGAGGGTATCACCTGGAATTGGATTTTGAGTCCCAGCACGTTTCTCTAAAACATTCCTGTGACTTCCTATTTCTTTTAGAATAAAGAGCCACCACTGCCAGGAACCAGGGGCCCTGCCTAGCCTGGCTGCTGCCCTTTCCCTAGCTTGTCTCTGTCACCCACTCATCTAGGAGTTCCGACCACTCTGGCTTTTTGATTCCTTAGACTCCTTTCCAGCATTCCCTTTGCAGTGGCTGGTCCCTCTGTCTGGAATGCTGTTCCCTTCACTCATCACCTGCATCGTTCTTGCCCATCCTCCACTTTTCCAGGGAAGTGTCCCTGAGTTTCATCATAGCTCTGCAGGCTGATGTTTCATAGCATTTGTCAAAGTCATTATTTTCAAATAATTAGTGTGTTTCTTTGCTCATCTACGTCTCCCACCGGACTGTAAATTCCACAAGAGAGGGACCATTATTGAATTTCTTTATCACTAGATTCCTCAGGCCTAGCATACTGCCTGGCCCATAGTAGGTGCTCAGTAAGTATGTATTGATTAGAAGAATGAATGAATGAATGAACAAACAGTTCTTGGGTTAAACGAAAGGAGGCTACGCTTCTGTTTGTTCTTTTGGGTGACAGTTGGCAGAGTGCTGTGACATCCGTCATCTCTCTTTAATTGAACAGGCTGGTATTGAAGTCTGCAGGGGCTTGGCACAGGGCCAGGCCCCAGGGTGGGGGTGGGGGACCCAGAGTGAATCACGCGTCATGGGCCTTGCCTTCAGGAGCTCACACACTGGATGTGCACAGCCCCCTAGGACAGAGGAGGCTTCGGATACTCAGACAGGGGAAGTAACTTGGTGGGGCCGTACAATGGGTAAGTGGGGACAGATGTACATTCAGATATGGTGGCCATTGACCCTGCTGACCCTTTCCTTGCTTTGCTTCTCTCTGGCACTCAGACGGGTGCAGCCCATAGATCCCTGGCCTCTGGGGGCCTGCCGCCTGGTGTCTTGACATCCAAGCCTCTTACCTGTATGCCTGTAGCCAGTATGGACTGTCCTGCCGGAAATAGTATCCAGTGAGCAGGATGGGTGGCCAGGATGCTGAGAAGAAACTAGGGTGGAGGAGAGGGCTCAGCTGAGGTCTTTCAGAGGAGGCCATGTGTGAGCAGAGGCCTGAATGAAGCAAGGGATGGAGCTCCGTGGAGACCTGGAGGAAGATGTTCCAGCAAAGGGAGAGTCGTTGCAAAGGCCCTGAGGCAGGAACATGGGGCTGGGGGAGGGGCAGGGGCTGGTTGGGGTGGGGACTTGTCCAAAGACAGCCTTGGTTTTGCTCCCTGAACTGCTTCATTCAGTTTGGGACGAGGGAGGGAGAGGAGGAAACACAGTACGTTTCTTCTTGCCCTGACCCTTTACCCCTCCCCCCGCCCCAGGAGGCTCTATTGGCATTTGTGATGCGGAAGTATCTGTCTTCTTGTTTGTAACACAAATTAATAATTTATTGACAATTCGATCCCCTGGCAGCTGTACTGGTGACTCCAGCACGTGCTGGGCTGTTGTGGGGGCCCAGAGGGCAGAGGGCAGGGGACAGCCCGGCCTTCATCAGGACCCACAGGGTGACTGCCCGGGGCCTTTCCCTCTTTGGGCCATGGCTCATCTATCTAGGATGAGAGGCTGTGGATTGGCACCTTCCGCCCTGGCCAGCATGGCTATGTGGCCCGCATCCCGGGACACGGGCACGTTAAGCACCTGCCGTGTGCTGGGATCCTTGGAGCAGCACGTAGAGCACTAAGCACTAAGTCTCAGCCAGAAGACTGGGCTAAACAACTGACCTGGTCCTAGATGGTTAAAGAAAGTCAGGCTGTGCGCTGCAGTGGAGGGCAGCTGAGTGGGGGGCTCCCAGCTCTTATTAGATGTGACCCAGGACGCATTGCTTTGCCTCTCAGAACCCCACTTTCCTTGCCTGAGGAAGAGGGATGGTAGGAGTCTGTACTTCCCTGATTCAGTTGTGACACATAGTAAATGCTCAATAAATGATCATCGTCATTGCATAGAGGTCAGGACACAGAAGCCAGAGGAAGGAACGCCCCTGTCCAGGCTGTGCCCTGCCCCCGTCCACATCCAAGGAGATTTTCCCTAATCCTCTGGTCCTGTAGTCTTAGGATTGGTTTGCTCTTGGGGCTCAGACCCTGCAAAGCCCAGCAGCAGTGGCCCGGGAGCCAGTGCCCTCTAGAGGAAAAGGCTCCATTCCAGGGCCTGACAGACTGTTCACAGGCTGTGTGACCCCAGGCTGGGGACAGAGCCTCTCGGAGCTCCCAGGGTGATGAGTGTCCCCATCTGTGCAGTGGGGATCGTAAGAAGAGCTGCCTCCCAGGGTTGCTGTGAGGATGAAATTTGGAAAGAGCTCAGAGGGTGGGGCTCAGCGCATTCTGGCTCCCTTCTGCCCAGATGTGTGGGCCAGTTGCCTCCTGGGAGTGGGAGCTGAGGGCTGTGGGGCCCTGGGAAAGGTGAGGGGGGCGTGGGGAAGGTGGTGGGCAGATGCCTGGAGGTGAGAGGCAGGAAGACTTGGGGATGGCTTGGGGGCAGCCAGAGGGCAGCTCTAACAGTCCTCTTTAAGTTTTGAGAAAACCTTTCTCCCATCTTCATATAATTAAGAGTATTTTTAAAATGCTGTGTTGAAACAAAAATAGTCCACTTCCATATGATCTCATTTCATTCCACGCCCCCCACCACACACACATGCACACAGAGGACCAGAAGTTAAAGCTGCCTTTTGTGCCTTTGCTAGAGGATTCTTTTCTTTTTTTCTTTTTTTCTTTTTTTTTTTCTTTTTTTTCTTTTGCCTAGCAGGTAAATACTTAGGGGACTTCCTCTCTATTTTCTGATTTATAATCAGAGGCCCTTGAGGGGTGTTCAGCCAGAACTGACACTGCAGGTCCTTGCAGCTTGAAAGGGGTGCTCACAGGTCCTGTCTGAGCGGTCCCGGGAGGGGGTGTCCCTGTGACCCACAAGGGGAGGGGCGCCACACCAGCCTCGTCTTTTTGCCATCAGTATCTGGCCCTGGCCCTGGCACATTCCACGCTCAAACTCAGCCAGTGTCTGTGGAATATAGATGAAGAGTGAAGCCCATGATACAGGCAGGGAAACTGAGGCTCAGAGGTGCCAGCCCTTGCCCAAGTGGGTTTTTGCTCAGATTCAAACCCAGGACCATCCGTCTGCTCTGTGTGCCCCCTTCCCCAGCCGCCTTTCTAGTTAGCACCTCCATTTTCAGGTGGGGAGAGCGAGCCCCAGCGAGGACAGAGGGCTTGCTGTGGCATGCCACAGGGAGATAAGTAATGATGGGAACGACAGCAAGTATTAACACAGTGTGGACTTTACAAAGTGGGTTCATGTAACAGTCTTGAGCATATACTGCAGCCTTACTCTGTGCTTAGCGTGTGAATCAGCTGTGAGCAGGACTATTTTTACCTCTGCTTTCACGATAAGAAAACTGAATCTCTGGGAACTTTGTGACCTTGCCCAAGGCCACGCGGCCAGTCAGTGGCAGAGCTGGGATTTGAACCCATGATCTTCTGACATCACAGCCCATGCTCAAAGCTACCATATCAGGCTGGTGGACTTGGTGGGGACAGAGCCAGAAGTTGAACTCAGGACTCCGACTCTTGGCCTCCTGGTTTCCAAAAACAAAACTCCACCCAAGAGGCAACCCCCGTGGGCAGCTCCTAAGTAGGAAGGACAGAGCTGTGCCCTGGGCCCCCCACTGGAGGCCAGCCTGGGGTGGGGCAGGGGCTGGTGTCTCTCCCAGGCCTCTTTGAGTGGAGCTTGGGAGCAGCCCTGACAGTTTGCAGGGTCCCTTTTCCTCCAGTCTCAGCTGAGCCTCCTAACAGCCTCTTTTTTTTTTTTTTTAAATATTTATTTCTGAGAGACAGAGAAAGAGAGAGCACGTGCACACTCACAAGCAGGAGAGGGACGAGGGTGGGGCAGAATATCAGAAGCTGGCTCTGTGCTAACAGCAGAGAGTCTGATGTGGGGCTTGAACTCACAAACCGTGAGATCATGACCTGAGCCAAAGTTGGATACCTCACCGACTAGGCCATCCAGGTGTCCCTTCCTAACCACCTCTTGAGACAAGCAGGGCAAGGCTCCCCAAGTCTTCAGATAGTGAAACTGAGGCCTGGAGATGTGTGCACACCCAGGAGGGTACAATGGAAACGTCAGTGTTCTTTGATTATAGTTCTTAACTTCTTTTGGGTCATGAAGCGCTTTAAGAAGCTATGAACTTCCCACCTCCCAGAAAATTGGAGACACACGCACACGCGCTCTTACGTACAATTTTTGGGAACTCAGACGTGAAGTTTCTGTTGTCTTGCTCTGTGGTGCCACTGAGAAGATGACAGTGTCCGTTTACTGAGCACCTGCTTTGTGGCAGCAGGGTGTTTGATGCCATCGACCCAGCTTTTCATTTGGTCCTCATAACAGCCCTGCAGGATGGGGAAACTGAGGCTCAGAGAGGGTAGCACTCACTGAGTCTGCACCGCAGGGATTTGAACCAGCTCTGCCCCAATCTGTGGGGTGCACTCTCTTACCTCTGGCCTGGGGAGGAAGGGTAGTGCTACAGCATCATCCTGAGGCTCTGGGCAGGAACCAGAGGCGCCAAGGAAGTTCAAAGTTCGTAGGTTGTTTCTTCTGCCTTTGCAGAAGGAGTGCTGGCTTCTGTCAGGGCCCGGGAGCAGGGGCTCGGCTGGGGACCAGCTCCTCTAGCTTCCTGGGAGCTACTGACACGGCGTCCCTTCCTCCATTTCCAAGGGGTCGATTTGGGGATGGCCCCCCTCAGTTCTATAGGACTGGGAAATTTGCAATTTAGGCTGGACTCCTGTCTTCCCTAAAACTGCCCCTCCTGCCTGAGGGCAGCCTCCTCACTCTCCGGGAGCATCACTCACAGCTCTTCCGAAAGGAATCTGCCCGAAGGCTGGGGAGGTGATAAGGTCACTGGACTTAGAGCAGAGCCCCTCGCTCACAGAGCAGCCATGGGGGTCTTGTGTGGTGGTTAAGAGTGTGGGCTCTGGAGTCTGGTGGGCCTGGGTTCGAATCCTGCCTCAGTCACTTGCGTGCTCTGTTACCTTAGATAGACCGCTTCCCCTCTCTGAGCCCCAGTTCCCTGTCAGCAAAATGAGGATGAGAATATTACACAGCAGCATGCCTGGCACAGAGGAAGTGCTTGATAAGGCTAGTGAGTTGGTCATCATTATTGTCCTAAGCTGTGTGTGTGTGTGTGTGTGTGTGTGTGTGTAAGGGATTGTGCTGGCCAGATCAGTGTCTGCAGGAGGCTGGTCAGGGCTAGCCCCCCCTACTTTCCTCCTTGGCAAGACTGTACCTGGAGGGGGTTGAGTAAGGAGCAAGCAGGCCAGTGGGGAGGGCGGAGGGTTGGGGACAAGGAGGCCCCTCTTGCCTGGCTGGTGTGGGGAGTGAGGCCCAGGGGCCGGGCCCAGAGGCACAAAAGACTCTTCCCTTCAGCTTCCCTCCCATATAATTCTGGAGGCTGGACAAAGAGTTCCTCGGGGCCCCCTTCCCAGTGCATAAGCAGGGGCTCTGTTCAGCTGTCCCCCCCACCCCACCAACCCGCCTTGGTCACCGTGCTGGCCGCAACGTGGTTCCCTGGGGGGTGGGACAGGGCCTGGGAGCGTCAGGGGGGCCCTTCAGGCTGCAGTCTGGTTCCCATAGGAGGCCCCTTCACAGCTTCGGCGCAAGGCCCGTTGGGGGTGGGGGCAGCCTCTGCAGCCCGACACGTCTGTGCCGCTGACACTGTGGCAGGGTCACCGTGGATAAAGGCGCTGCCCAGACCCCGGGCCCAGCCCGGAATGGGGCTTTCTTGTCAGAGAGGAGCTTTTCTTCCCAGCGCACTGTGGGGCGGCGGCAGGGGGTCACCCAGCCTCAGAGGATAATGGAACTTCGTTGATGGAGACACAGGACCCGGCCTGCCCCCTCACTGCCCCTCATCAGAGCTGTGGGGGGGGGGAGGCTGGGGGCATCTGGTTGGCTTAGACTTGTCAGCTGCCACCTTGGCAATGGCTCTTTCCTAAGGGAGACGCCCCCTAGAGGCCTCTGGGTATCTGTGAATCCAGCCGTTGGCCTGACTAGGAATCTTGGGCCAGTCATCTAAGCCTCAGTTTCCTTATTTGGCGGCTTCTGGATCTTGGGGGAGTACCCCAGAGTCAGCCAGTCCTTTTCATCTGTGCTTCCTTTTCTTCCTGGCCTTTCCAAACACTCCCTGACATTCCATCCCTACCGCCACCCCCTGAGCTCACCCTTCCTCTGCTGGACCATGTTGGTGATCTCCAGACCCCACAGGGTATCACCAGAGTCTTCAAAACTGCAGCTCAGACCATTCAGTCCCCTGCTCAGACTTCAGGTCCTTCGTTGTCTAAAATGTCAGTCAAATACTTCTTCCTGATTTTACTAACCCAGCTGTTGGTGACCTGGCCCCTGTCACCCTCCCTGCCTGTCCTTTCAGCCATAAGCTCTAGATTTCATACATATGTCATAGACTCCTGTGCCCCTAGGCCTTTGTTCAGGCCCCCATTGTTGCCTAGAATGAATGCGTTTCTCTGTCTAGCAAACTCCTAGTCATCCTTCAAGGCCCAACTCAAATGTCCCCTCCTTAGTATATCCTGCTTTGCACCCGCCCTCGGTTCTTATGCACAGCTCCTTTATAGGTGACCTTAGAACACCAAAGTGTAGCTAATTTCGTCCACATTGGCCTCCCTGTTAGACTGGAATGCACTTTTCAATCTCATTCATTATCGGGCTACCAGTGCCCAGCACAGGGTCTGTTACCAGTGGGCTCTGAAACCAATGCTTTATGAATGAGGGAATGAATGAAGACACTGTCTGCCCATAAAAATAACTTCCTCCTCTATCCTAGAAGCTTTTACAACTCAGCGTGACGCCCTCTCAAGACCTTGCAAGTGGGAGGAAGTGATCGTAATACACAGGCTGTTCCTGATGCATTGAAAACTAGGCAGAGCCCAGAACCATCCTGGAGCTGGGGCTTGGGCCAGAACAAGGTGGCTCTTACATCAGCCCAGTCCTTCCAAAGCTCTCTAAGTCCATGCCCTGCCTTCAGCAGGACCTAATGAAGCCGCTGACAGGTGAAAAACACCACCTCGTCTCAGAGACAGAAATCCCCACTTTGGGGCTGAAGGGATTCTTGGGAGCCCACTCTAGCCCAGCCTCCTCTCTGGGGATGATTTCCACAGAAGCACAGATGGCTCTATTCACTGGGGAGTCTGGTCTTAGCTTCCCTTCCTCTCTTCCCTTTATCGTTTTCTTGTTCCTAAATATGCCTGTCTCCATCCATGGCTGTGTTGATGATCTTTCCAAAGCCAGGAAACCTCAAATGTTCTTGGTCTCAAGCCCTCAAGCATCCGTGGTGAATAATGATAATGGTCACTAGAGTGACAGTTTCCATCTCTGAGCATGCCTGGTCACCAGGTGCTGTGCTGAGCTCTGCTGCTGCCTTATCCCATTGATGCCCCTGACTGCTCCTTGCAGCCCATACCGCAGATGAGAAAACCAAGGTTCACAGACACAAAGTCATTCTCCTGAAGTTGCCCAGCTAGTAAGTGGCAGAGCCAGGGTTCAAATCTCCGTATGAGTTCCTTGCCCTTTTCTGTTCAGGGACCACACTGCAGCTATCAACCCATCCATTCATTCATTCATTCATTCAGTAGCTCTTGAGGGGGTACGTGTGCCATCATCAGTCACTTTGGGGGCTTTTTGTTTGTTTTGAAAGAGAGAGCATGAATGAGCAAGGGACAGAGAGAGAAGGAGAGAGAGAGAATCCCACAAGGGGTAGAAGGAAAGGGTGAGGGAGAGAGAGTATGGAGCCTGATGCGGGAGGGGCTTGAGCTCACCCAATACAGGGCTTGAACTCCCAAACTGTGAGATGACCTGAGCCGAAGTCAGATGCTTAATCAACGGTGCCACCCAGGTGCCCCCCCCACCATGATATCAGTTATTTTGATCATTTAATCGGGCTTGCATTCAATAGATGTCTACTGAGGACCTACTATGTGCTGGGGTTCTGGTGCAGAGGTTTCCAGGGGAGGGGAGATTAGAGTGAGGCCTGGAGATCGGCAGAAAGGAAGGGAGGTGTTCTCAAGCCATGATGGAGGAACCCCCAGGCCGAGGCGTCCCCACAGTCTGACAGTTTAGGGATCGTGCCCCCCGGCATATCGGGAGGGAGAGAGCATGTGTGGGAGTCTTGGCTGGCATACTGAAGCATGTTCAGAGTTTTGGAATCAGCCCCCATAGCTTCTAGTCTTAGCTGCCACCTTTTCCTTTTCACCGCGTCACCCCCTCCCCGATCCTCATTTCTGAAATGGGCTGAGCTGCCCAGCTCACATGGCTATGCCAAGGCCCCAAAGAGCCTGTCTGGATGGAGGGCCTGGCACCGTAGGTCATGCCCATGCCAGTCTGGGCATCCACGCTGTCCCATGTGGATGGCCCCTGGGGGGTCAGAATCAGAGACGCTGGTGGAACACAGCCGCCCAACCCCGAGCGGGAGTGCAGCGCAGGCTCCCTGTCCCCCACGCCCAGCCTGGCCTGGAATCAGACTTGGATTTGATGAGTGATTCATAACCTGACACTGCAGAAAGTTTGCCGGGCTGCAGAAGGGCTGCCCAGGGTTTGTGGTTTTGAACGCAGAGAAGAATTCCCTCATCGGCTCAGGGTAGGATAACTTACTTGTTGAGAGAGACATTTTCACAAAATAAATCCTTAGAGAAACCAGGCGCTGAGGCAGGGAGGCCTGGGGAGGGATTATCTAAATAAACCCCGTTTTTGAAGCTTCAGGCCCAAACGATTTGCCTGAGCCTTTTGTTGCTTCCTTGTACTCAGCTTGAGGTCCCCAGGGACCCTGGGATCTTTTTCAATGGTACCGCTGCATCCAGGTCCTTTCCATCTGAGTAATGTCCCCATCGTTTGGCCTCTCTGTAATTCTCTTCCAAGAGGGCCACTGGGGTCCGGAGTTGTTTTGGGTGGGGGGTGGGGAGGAGGTGTCATGATTAGTCTCATCTACTTTTATTTTTTAGACAAGGTTGCTATTCATATATTGGTCAGGATGGTTCTTTTGTGGGATGTCCTGTCCACTGCAGAATATTTGGTATTCCAGGTTCCACCCTATAAATGCTAAGAGCAGCCCCCTTGTGCCTCCATAGTTCCTAAATGGAGGCCCCATGGCCCCGCAGTCCTGCAAGCCAGCCGGTGGCCAGTGGCTCTGCTGCGGAGTCAGCAGTGAGCAAGGGCACCCACCTATTGTCCTTTTACAGCAGCCCAAACTAAAACGGCCTCTGCACATCTCTAAGTGCCACCCAGGGGGCATGGAGCCCAGTTGAGACCCACAGCCTCCGGTCCTGCCACCCTCAATGTCTTGCTGTTCCTTTTACTCATCCTGCCTTTTCACACTGCCTTGCCCCCTCGCTCCTACTGTTCCCTCCCCTGGAATGCCCTTCCCCGCCTCCTCCATTCCCTTCCGGAGCCCTGCCTCCTTAGGCCTGAAACCCCTGTTCAAGAGCAGCCAGCAGCATCCTGGCCCCTCCATCAGTCCTGAGGTGTGGCCTTGGATTCTGTCCTCAGCTCTCTGAGCCTCATCTTCCCTTGATGGTGGGGTGAGGTTTGTGCAAAGCTCTTAAGTTGGTGCCTGGTCAAGGAAGCACCTGGTGAGAGTGAGCCGCCCCCCGCCATGGCTGCTGAAGCCAGAGACTGGCACCCCTGCTCACTGTGGCCTGCCCATCCTGTGGTGGTGGAGGGGCAGTCCCCCTCCAGGGGCTCACAACAGCCTGGCCACATGGGGTGCTATGTGGACCAGCGGATGTGGGCTAAAGGTGGTCAGTGGGACTGGCGATGGCTTCGGAGACCCCCACTGCTCCCCCCCCCCCCCCCCCCCCCCCCCCCCCCCCCCCCCCCGCCAGCTTCCCCCAGGCTCTTCCTCCAGCCTTGGGAGACGGCTCCTCACTCACCCTGAGGCTGCTGGGACACATCTCCCTAAACTGACACTGTGAGAGTCTGTCCCCTCTGCTTTATCCTCCTTAAAACTGAGTTCCTAGAGCTGTCTGTTTTCCCTCCCTTCCTGACACCTGGCTGCTCTCCCCGTCAAGTCCACGCCTGCCCCTCCCCCAGTCTCCCTCTTATCTAAATCCCAAGCCTTCTTGTGTCTCCTTGAGAGATAAGGGGATTCCCTCTTCCTGCCCCCTGTCTCCCCTCCCCCGCAGTTACACACAGGTGCTCACCGCCTGACACTTGGAGTAGCTCCTGGCACATAGTAGGCACTTAAATACTTGTTGAGTGAGTGAATGGACCATGTGGCCCATCTGTTCCTCCTGTTTGGAGACTTGGAATGAAATCTAAAAGCCTCAGGGAAGGCAGGATGTATTTGCTCCGACAGCCTGGTTTCCTTCCCAGCAAAAACTTGATCAGTTTCTCATGTCGGCCAGCTGGGGTGATAACAGTAATGACAGGAGCGACAGGAATAGCTAACCTACACGAGCACTTAAAACGTGTCAGGCGCGGGGCTGCCTTTCCTGCCCATCGGTGAGCTGGGCTCTGTTTTTCTACCAGTTTTAGAGGCAACAAACCTGAGGCTCGGTGGGGGTAAGGCCCCTGCCCCAGAGGGGAGAGGCAGAGTTGGGATTTATCCCAGGGTGGGCCTCCATGGCCCAAGCACATCATCAGGGTCTCCCATCTCCTCTGCACTGTTTTCCCTCAAAAACTCCTGTGATAGATGGGCAAAGAGGCTCAGAGAGGAGGACTTGCTGAAAGCCCTCGAGTGAGTGGTGGTGGGGGCCAAGCCAGGGCCAGACCCAGGGCCCTTGCTCTTGCCATCCTAGCATATCACCCTCCTGGCCTGGACGCGCCCAGAGGCTCTAGGGGCCTGCCCGTTTCCGGGCTCATGGTGTGACCATGTCCCAGAGTCCCTGACATCCAGACTGCTTGGCTGATAGAGGAGGGCTCCTGGGACGAGACATGTTGGAGACAGACGGCCATCTCTGCATTCAGCCAAGGCAAAGGGCCAGTCAGGAGTAATGGATTGAATGTCCGTGGAAAGGGTCGGGTGCGGGTAACACTGGGAGCTGGAGTTCTGAGCTGTGGCCCCAGCTCCCAGGCCTCCCCCAGAGCAAACGGGGAACTGTGTTTATTGGCCCTCTATTCCAAGTGCTTCGATACTGTTTGTCTGGGCAGAGACCTTAACCCCCAACTTTGCCCCAGAGTCCTTGCTCTGCTTCCATCTTGACGTCCACTACGGTCATTTGCTCATCCAGCTGCCAGGAAGCCTTCACTGGGCACAGACTCTGTGCTAGGCGTTGCGTGCGTGGGGAGGCAGTGGCTGTTAATGATCACATTAACCCAGGGCTGTTCCTAATGTCCTGATTGGGGTTGGACCTGCAACACCAGGAGACCACCCTTTCCACACATTTATTTCCTGTGAGACCTAGGCTTCCCCGCTTCAGCTCTCTGAGCCTGTTTCTTCCTCTGTAAAATGGGGTAGTTTTTACTGCCTCACAATACATTCAGGGGGATTGAAGAAAATGAACAGAAGCCCTTTCGCACAGTCCCTGGCATGTAGCAGGCCTTTGCTTACACCTCTAAAAATGGCAATTTCATCTGTTTCTGGACTGGGACCCCCCCCCCCCCCCGGCTCTCAATCAGAAAGTCTGACCTGGTGTCTGGGTCACCTATCAATGCAGCCACTCTTATTTGAACCCCCAAACTGTACCCAGGAGGTCTGACAAAAGGTTTATAATTGATTTGCAAGTTTATTTCTAATGGAAATCACCAGTAGGTAGTATTGAGTCAAATCACATGTGATTATTAACACAATAAATCATTTTTACCCAAAATAATAAAGTCCCCCCGCACCATGATTTCCCCAAGAAACAGACAGGGGCAGTGATGTGAATAAAGTCAGTCATAAATGCCTTTTGGAAAACAGTTTTGCCGTTTCTAATAAAGCTAGACGTGTCTTCTCTGTGGCCCCGCAGCCCCATTCTTCCAGCTAACCTACACCTGAAGGAAATGAGAGCACGTGTTCACCGAGACAGGTATTGGACTAGAATGTTTCTTTGAAACTTTTGCTTATAAGAGCCCCAAACTGGAAGAGACCCAAATGTCCATCAGCAAAGGCTGGGTAAATAAATTGCGGTGTATCCACGGAAGAGGAGGCCGCACAGCAGTAAGAACAGAACAAACTGCTGGTAACACACAGCTTCGTGGGTAAATCTTCAAATCTTGATGCTGAGCAGAAAAGGCACCAAAGAATACAGTCTGAGTGATTCATTTACAGGAGCATCAAAAACAGGCAGAACGAATCCACGGTGATAAAAGTCGGGATCGTGACTGTTTACAGGGGTCAGTGCGGGAAGGGGACGTGAGGAATGTTCTAGGTAGCAGTAATGTGGGTATAGACATTTGGGAAATTCAGCAAGCTGGACATGTAAAATCCATGCACTTGACTATACACAAATTATACCTCAATTAAAAACAAAAAAATCCAGGGGCGCCTGGGTGGCTCAGTCGGTTAAGCCTCCGGCTTCGGCTCAGGTCAGATCTCACATTCGTGGGTTCGAGCCCCGCGTCGGGCTCTGTGCTGACAGCCAGCTCAGAGCCTGGAGCCTGCTTCCGGTTCTGTGTCTCCTTCTCTCTCTGCCCCTCCCCCTCTCATGCTCTGTCTCTCTCTGTATCAAAAATAAATAAAAACATTAAAAAAAAAAAGTTTTAAAAACAAAAAATCCAAACAATGCTCCTCTCTACCTTCTGATATTGTAACTTTGTGCAAGAGACTCCACCTCTCTGAGCCTCAGTTCCCTTCGTCTCTAAAAGAGGGTAACAGGGGTGCCTGGGAGGCTCAGTCGGTTGAGCGTCCGACTTTGGCTCAGGTCATAATCTCGCGGTTCATGAGTTCCAGCCCTGCGTCTGGCTCTCAGCTGTTAGCGCAGAGCCTGCTTCGGATCCTTTGTCACCCCACCCCCACCCCTTCTCCTGCTCTCTCTCTCTCAAAAATTAATAAAAGCATTAAAAAATATTACAAGAGGGTGACAATCCCTACTTCATGGGGTTGTGAGAATTTAATGAGATGATTACAGTCCCTGCAGGGGACCCATGGTGTGCTCAGCAGTGGGGCCTCTGAGGGGCTGTCCTAGGCTGGGCCAGGATGGGTCAGCAGCCGTGAGCCCAGGAGGGGCCTGGCGTCTGCCCACCGATGTGACTGGTGTGGCTAAGCTGGTGCTCATCTGGTTTCTGTGACAATATGCAGCTTATCTTTCTAAGCATGCCCCCCCCCATGCACTTCCACACCCCTGCAGTCACCTACAAAGTGGGGACACGGTGGGATCAGTTTGACCTCTCAGTGTGCCACCAAGGCTTGGTGAACAGGACGTCCAGCCATGTAGGGATTTGTTCTGCACTAATCACAGTCCAGTAATGACTGAGCACCTGCTGTGGTCCAGGCCTTGACCCAGGGGCTGAGTTAGAGCGGTAGGAACACCACACAAGGGGCCTGCCCACTTCGAGCCTGGTGGCAGAGCAGACAGTCCTCAAAACACGTCACAGACATGGGACAACCACATATTAAACAGCTACCCCAGAAGAGGTTGTAAGGGAAGATTGGATCTGGTAGGGAGGCCAAGGAAGGCTTCCTGGAGGCAGTGACATACAAGTGCAGCCAGAAAGATGAGTGGGAGCTGACCTGGCTCAGGGGGAGGGGAGAGTCACCAAGCCAGGGACACGGCTCAGCCAAAGGCCCTGTGGGAGTGTGGATTATTGATGGCTGAGAGGACCTAGGGGGTGGGAAGGGAGTGGAAGGGATGAAGCAAGGAGACGTGTAGCCCTTGGCCAAGCCCCACCCTGTACGCCCTCATACCCGTCTACGTGGAGCAACAGGAAGCCATTTCAGACTTTTCTGCAGGAGAGAGAGGAGTTGGTAAAATTGGCCTCCCCGGTTGACCATGTAGTGTGGGCTGTGAACCATGCTAGACCCTGTGGTTACACTCCTATTACTGACTCCCTCTTGCAAGGGGGGTCGCACCCCTACCCTTTAAGATCGGGGGTCAGGTCAGAAGGGCGTTGAGTGTTTCCTTCACCACCTTCCAGCTGGGGAGTGGAGGGGCTGGGCTCCAAACCCAGCTCCGTCCCAGGCTGAGTCCACGCTTCCCACCCCGCCCTTCTCTCCACAACAGCCTCAGGGCGTAAATCCCTGCGGTTCTCACTCAGTCTTTCCTCCTCTCTATAGGGGGTCAGGGCCAGCCCCCTCCCTGGGAGTGTTTCGAAGTCGGATGAAATAAAGGATGAAGTGAGGGACAGTCGGGGTGGGGGAGCTCCTCAGTCCAAGCCTCTTATTTTATAGAAGGGGAAACTAAAGCCCAGAGAGGGGGGTGGGCTGACCCCAAATCGCACAGCCACAGCTAGAGGCGGGGCTGGGATTGAAACTCAGGTTTCTGCACCAGCTGCTTTATTTCAGAAACCCGGGGAAGAACTGTCCTTGCTCTGACCTGGGTCACCAGGCTGGGGCAGGCTGGTGTCTGTCCATCATGTTCGGAGCCACTGTGGACGGCAGGCCAGGTTAACTGCGGTAATGATAGCTAAAATGTGCTCCCCACCTTCTATGTGCCAGGCACTGTGGGCACTTCTTTTACTGAATCACTGTAGTCAGACGTTACCCCCTAGCAATGAAGCGACTTGCCCAAGGTCATGTCTCGTCAAGGTCTGTGGATTCTGGACCAACCAGGCCATCCCACGGGCTCTGTGATCCTGGTAGGGCAAACTGAGAGGGGGTTGAGATCCGCCAGATCCCATCCGCGGATACCCCCACACAGCCACAGACCAGGGCCAGGGGCTCTGAGAATCCTCACCCCCCCCCCCCACCCAGGGGAGCAAACCAAACACTTGAGGGTGACGTGTGGCCTCTGAGCTGGCATTGCCAGTCACAGGGACCCCTGCCCCTGGAGGTGGCCTGTGGGTGTGCAGGCAGGTGAGCCACCGGGAGTCCATTGCCATCAGGGGACTCAGATGTGACCTGTCTTGTCACCTGGAAGGAACTCCTTTGCTTCCTATTGCCGGCGGCATGAGCTCCAAAACTTGCCGTGCTCTGGAGCGGAGCCAGTGTTCAGGAGGGAAGGACAGGGAGGTTGGCCAGGGCCTGCTGTGCCACCGGTATGCTGTGTCACTTTGGGCAAATTACTCCACCTCTCTGTGCTTCCGTTACATCATTCAGCAGAGGAAGACAGTCACACTGCTTGGCAGACTTGCGCAAAGCCAGTGACAAAGCAGAGTGTGAGGCCTGGGGGGCAGCATGGAGGCTAGTTGCAGGTGTGACTTTAGAGCTAAATTTCCTAGTCCATATCCCTGCTCCAGAATTGGCTAGCCATTTGAACACGTGACTTAATCCTTTCTTGCCTCAGGCTCCCTGTCTGTAAAATGAGGTAGATAATGTTATCTCTTTCACTGGGCTACTTTGTTATATTTGTTATATTGTTTCCATGCATAAAGCTCTTAATGCCTGGCACAGAATAAGCACTCAATAAGTTTTGACTATTGTTCTTATTTTCCTTCCTCTTCTCCTCTCAACCTGCTTCCTTTCTCACTTTGGCTGCCAGGAAGCTCAGGACAAACATTGTTTCCTGATTACAGTCACTATCTCATCCCAGATTCATGGAACAATTCTTTTACTCTTACCTCTAAGGGTTTGGGGATGCTTTCTTTTTTTAATGTAAATGTAATTTAGCTGCCATATGTAGATTTTTTTCAATTATAAACTTCCCTCAAATTCTTCCTAGAAAGAGCTGACTATATAGTATTTTACAAGAGCCAATAGGTTAGACTACACATGTCGTGGAGCTTGGTCTGTGAGCTCCTTATTGTTGGGGCCTGTGGCCACTGGTTAGCCCCACACACCGGTGCCCTGGAAAAAGAGAATGGAGCACAGAGCCTGGGACGTGCATTTTCTTTGGACTTTTGTCTCCTCACACTGCCTCGCCCAGGGCTGGGCGTGTCATGCACCTCCAGCAGAGACGTGGGTGTGAACCAAGGTTTTCAATTCTGGGGGTGACAACAGAAGGTATGTTTGACAAATCCTGGCATGCCATCTGCTCCCACCGAGGAAAGTTGTCCCTGTAAGTTCCAGGGAAAGTGTGGGGCCCAGGGTGGAGAAGGGAAGGACACTACCTCCTCCCTGTCCTCAGGGTGTCTTCGGTCCCCCTGAGCATTACGTCATTCATTCATTCATTCATTCAACAAACATTTAGCCAGCTAGCTGAGCCCCTGCCCTCATGGAGCATTTAGAAAGACAGACAGATGGAAAGAAGGATGGGTATGAGGAAGGGATGCATGAAGTATTATAATTACTGTAGTCAGGGCACATGGTCGGACGTAGGACTTTTTTTTCTCAATTCCTGAGGCTGTTTGTAACAACAATGGCCACTACCGTTTCCTGTGTGCTCCCTACGTGCCCGGAGCCGTGCTGCACCTCGACCCGCGGTCTTCATGACTACCTGCACCAACCTCTCGGGTGGGTTTATCCTTATTTGGCAGATGAAGCAATGCTACCGATCCAGAGATTTGCCGCAGAAATGAAATTCGAAGTCCAGAATCCTTACTCTTTAACTCCTCCTGGGTCCCACCTCCCTGTGAAAAGAAACGGAGTGGACAGCTTAAATGGTCCTGGCCAAGAAAATCCAGGGCAGGTGGTGGTGGTAGCCTTTGGCAGGGGGGGGGTTCTTCAGTGTGAAGAACAAGGTGGGGGCGTGGGGTGGAGGGGCACCGTGGCCCGGGCCCTTGTGTGGCCTCAGAGGTTTGCACCCTTCTCTTCATCAGAGCCAGACCTGGGACAGATGTCCCTTAGTCCTATGTTTACCAGGGTGTCCAACAGCATGACTTCGGGGGGGGGGGGACCCGGAAATGGCATTAAATGACACTGAATCACATAGTCTGAAAGTACCCCTTCGTTTCTCCTCTGTGCCTGCTGATTACTCACGGAGAAAGTCTCTGTTTCCTGCCAACCTGTCTCTAACACCTCTCTGACAGGCCCTAATCTCTCTTCTCAATAGGGAAAAGCAGGCCTCAGGCTCAGACTCTGGGGAGGGGGGGCGGTTTGGAATGCTAGGGCGGCGGCGTCTTTGCACTCTGCATAGTTTGTGTACGTATTTTTATTTAACAGACACATATACAGCACTTACTAAGTGCCAGGGCTTTGCAAACATAAACTCCTTTTATCCTCATAACAACTTTATGAGATCAGACTTATTATTATCTGCATCTTCCAGATGAGCTGCGTTCTCCAGCACCTCGCCAAACTACTTCTGCTCATTGGGATCAGTGCTGGCTTTCTTCTAGTGCCAGCAGCAGCCGCCCGACCTTTCCTTTACTGATGAGTGTCCTTCAGTAAAAAATAGGTGAATCGACTTAAAAATAAAGCATAGTTCAAGTGGTTACATGGATATGGCCAAGGTCCTAAAGATAATTCAGGAATGACTGAAGTTTCAGAAACTCTGGTCTACTCCAAGCCCCTTGTGTACGAGGATGGGGAAGCCAAAGCCCAGAGCGGGGACAGGACCTGCCCGAGGTCACACAGCAGGTGAGCCTGTAAGGCACCGGGGCAGATGGGGTTGGGTTCTCACCTGCCGCTCACACCTGTCTGCCGCTCACACGGGGCTGATGGGAGTGCCGAGGTGTACTCACCTGCCCGGAAGTGTCCGGGTCACACGATCCCCGTGGCTGCTGCTCCCGGCACAGACAGCCCCTCAGCCTGGCAGCACCGTGGCCACACCTCTAAGCTGACTTTCATCACATTCTCCACCTTCTTTCCCAGAACTCATCGCAGCCTGAGTGCGGAGCTCTGTCCTCAGCTACACATCAGCACTCCCCTTCCCGCCCTCATACCTTTCCAGAAGGTTCCGCGGCCTCTGCCCTGCAGGGACATAGCTGACCTGGGTTCCAATCGGGGTCCTGCCATGGACCCACCTCTAGCAGACGCCTAGCTCCCCCACCCGGGGCTTTGCCGTCCTCATATATAAAGTGAGGCCGAACAAGACAAGTACCATTAGCTGGGAGCGTGCATAAGGTGGAGTGCGCCTGCCACACAGAAAGCAGGAGAGGCTGTCACTGCTCACCTCTTTCAGAGTCACTGGGCCACAGGGCCACCTCTGTCCTGGAGGGAAATAAGACTCCATTGAAGAGGAGAATGAATTAGGGTCACTGTCCCCATCACAGAGCTCAGAAAACCTAGTCCCCACATGGGGGCCAGCTTCTCCCCAAAGCAAGCAGGGGTCTGGATGCCCCCCTTTGGGCAGAGGCCCCACTCCCAGGCTTTGGACCCTGGCTGTGGCCTTGGGTGGATCATTTCTCCTCCTTGGCCTCCGTGTCCTCATGTCAGTTGACACCTACCACACAGGGTTATTTTGAGGCTGATGTGACGAATATCCTCCATAATGTGCAAGGTGCTCTGCGGTGCTATTCATGACCATCTGCATGCCTTGTGTGGACAGAGGAATCACTGTGCAACATGCCTACCGCGCAGACAGGACATACAAGCGAATTAAAACCCTCTTTTCGGTAAGAGGCTCCGGAAAGGGCCCAGTGGAGTTGGATCTGGGCCGATACTTGGTTTCCCATCCATTTTTCTGGTCCGTAGGCATTGTTCACCCACAACTTGGGTGAGGCCTGATGGTGTGGAAGCAGGAGGCTGAGCTCCAAAGTCCGGCTGTCCTGGGTTTGCATCCCAGCTGCCGCACTTTCTGGCTGTGTGACCCTGGGCAAGTTGCTTCGCCTCTCTGAGCTTCAGGTTCCTTGTCCGTAAAATGGGGATGATTGGAGGCCCTGCCTCACCAGGCTGTTGTGGGGATTAGATGAGTCGATGCGTGTGGACAGCTAGGTGTGCGTCCTGACTCACGGTGGACACCTGCTAGATGGCGGCGGTCCTGGTTCTATAAGCACTACACACTGTGTCCACTAGACTCTGTGGCCGAGGCTAGTGGTTCTGCAGACATGCAAGTCAACCAGTCCCACGCGCTGGTGGAGGAAGCGTGGCGGCCGGGGAAGGCTTCCCGGAGCCCGAGCCCAGGGACGGGGGGATGGAAAGAGCACAACAGGCAGAGGGATCGGCACTGGGTGTCTTGAGGGGGGCCGCCTCTGCCTTGGGCCGCACTTGGGCTGCGTGTGGGGGAGAGACAGGAGATGAGGCTGCTGAGTGGACGGCCCCCCCGGGGACACTTTGTCCAGGAGCTTGACAAGGTTAAGGATCTTCCTCGAACATCCTTTTACTTCCCCTCAATAACCTGGTACGGATCTATCATTCCCGTATTTATCTAAACCCTTGCTGGACCCATTTATATCCTCAGACTCGCCAGCTTCTCAGCATAATGAGCTCCAGATGTGGCAAGGAGGCCTTCCCCAAATCTCTGCCTCGAGCCCAGAGGGTGCTGGGATTGGGGAGACAAGGGAAGGACTTAGTCTGCCCCCCTGACCCTGGCTTCATCCTTACACAGGCCTAAGACACATGGGTCAGGGTGGGGACTCCAGGTGGGAGCCTGAGCAGTCTGCATGCCGGGGCCTTGGTGCTCCTCAGGGGCGCCCCCGAGATGTGGGATCCACTGTGGCCACCCCAGCAGAGACACGGGGCAGCCAGGAAGCTCGTGCAACCCACAAAAATATCAGGCGTGTCCCCAGATCAAACCAGAATGCAAGGGCCTGAACTGCGGTGCCCAGTTGTCAGTCTCAATTTCTACCCTCTCGAGCCACATTCTCTCTGCTGTTCTTGAAATGACTCGCGTCTCTGTTTACTGGAATGTGTTAGAAGGGAAATCCATATCCCTGCAATAAAAGAAACACCAGTATCTCTAGACACAAACAGAAGGTAACTAGCTATCAAGATGGGACAAGATGATTATGGACCAGCTCCAGCCTGGTGCTCACCCTCTTAGCTGGGCCCTGGCGGAGAGGAGGGAAGCCTGAGGCAGGGTTTAGGGGACCAGATGGGCACTGGAAGCAGGCAGAGGCATGTCCCACAGCTGGTCACAGCTGTAGGCATCTGGGGCTCAATCTCACCGGGATGTTGGGTAGAGCCCTGGAGACTGACCTCGGATTCTCGGTCTTCTCCTCAGTCCTCCTCCCTAACTGGGGACTGGCTTTGCTTTGCACTTGCTTGTTTGCTAAATGAGAGAAGGTAGAGGCCTCTCAGGCACTAGGGTGTCTGTAGGCAAGGTGAAGGGCAAGGACACCCAGGGAAGCCCTTCACAGGTGCCGAGTCTGAGACCCACTTGCTACTCACTGTTAAAAAGACCAGCAGTGTTTCAGGGAGGTGTTCAAAGCTCAGCAGCCCCCAGTGGGGACTTGCTCTGGAGGTCAGGGGATTGGAGAGAGCTGGGCCGGGGGAAATGTTCCCACCATGCAGCATTCCGGGAAGTGGCGTTGGGTCCCACTAAATCCTCACGCAGACTGCGCCCCGGAGAAGTAGGTCCAAGTCATGTGGGAGCTGGGTTCTCTTTGCACTCCACTGACCTGGCTGCTTCAAATTCATGTTTGCTCACTTTTACAGTTTTTTGAGAAACTAAGACCAGAAAATATTTAAAAAATTTTTTCTAGTGTTTTATTTACTTTTTTTGTTTTTTTTTTTTGAGAGCACGCAAGAGAGAGAGAGAGACAGCCTGAGCAGGGGAAGGGCAGAGAGAAAGGGAGACAGAATCTGAAGCAGGCTCCAGGCTCTGAGCTGTCAGCACAGAGCCCGATGCAAGGCTCGAACCCATGAACCACGAGATCATTACCTAACCCGAAGCTGGATGCCCAGCTGACTGAGCCACCCAGCCACCCCCAGGAAGCATTTTTAGATGGATGCAGGAGAGGGGATCCCCAAAATTGAGCAAGCAGGATGCTGCCTTCAGCAAAGCTGTGGTCTATGCAAAGGAGAGAATCTCGGAAAGAAAGGCTTATCTGTCCCTCCTCCCTCATCCCCCACCCCCTGCCCCCACTCAGGTTTAGTGCCCTCAGGGTGACTCTGAATACTTGCTATTTGAGAATGACACAAGACAGAGTAGGGGGGCCATCTCACTAAGCTTCCAGAAGGCTTTCTGGAGGAGGGGCCTTCCTAGGAGAGCTAGATACCCTGGCTTCAAGTTTTCATTCTGCCCCCGGCTGGTCACATGACCTTGGCCAATTACTTCACTGTACTGTGCCTCAGTTTTCTTATCTGTAAAATGGGGGGTGGATAGTGCCTGTCTTATGGGAGCATTAAGGTTAAATTAAGTGATACGTGCAGATGTTTGCAGCTGTCCTGGCACAAGCACTGTGCGTGTTTGCTGACGTGATGCTGATGCAGGGAAGACAGGAAGGAGACTAACATTCATTTAGTCCTTCCAAAGGGCCAAGCGCTGTGCCTCTGATTGGCACAACCACTCTAGGAAGGCAGCGGGCTCCAGCCGCATAAGTGATGTGTCCACGGTCACATCATTGCGGGGTGCAGCCCACATCTGTCTCTGGGCACCCAGGTATTCACTCCATGGCCTCAGGCAGAATGGGGAGGCGGGAACATGCAGTGAAGGAGGTGGGGGATCCAGCTCAGTTCAGGGCTCCCGGGATGGGGGTGGGGAGACAGCAGGATGGAAGGGCCCCCAGAGCTGGCTAAGGAATTCCGGGGGAAGAAGTTTGCACTTTCTCCCACAGGCCCTGGGGAGCCACCAGCCATGAGCAGGGAGGACATGATAAAAGGGGTGTTCGGGAAGATCTGCGTGGCTGCGGTTTCAGGATGGATGGGTGGTAGAAAGGTCCAGAGGGGAGGCAGGAAGCTCGGCTGGGCAGCTGGACTGGAAAGGTCCCAGCACAAGCAGCCCTTAGTCAGAGTGACCCTAGGACCCCCAGCTGGGTCAGGGCCTGGGCCCAAGGTGCCGAATGGGCCCTAGAGACCGAGCCCTCCTTCCCTTTGCCAGTCTGCGGCTTTATCTGGGAGTCTCTGGAGGGCGTCCCGGCCGGGCGGGGTGGGTCTGGCTGCCTGCAGATTTATGAGGTGTGGGGAAGCGGCCCGGGGCCAGCGGGGGTGGTGGGCGCCCAGGTCGAGCCTGTTGGAAGAGGGGCGGGCGGGAGGACGTTCTCCGGCCCACGGACCTGTTCCGACCCCACTTCCCCCTCAGAACCCGTGCCACCCCACCCACCGTTCCTGAGGGCCGCCCGCCCCTGCACCTGTGGCCTCAGTTTCTCCTCACAGACACCCTGAGAGGTGAGTAGGTATGAGGAAGCTGTCCCACACTAGATTACCAGTTGCCGATACGAAGAATGTGCTGGAACCTTCTGTACCAGGGCCAGAAGATGTCAGTGAAACGTTGAAAGCAGGTTACAAACAGTATGTTGAGTATGATTTCATTTGTGACTTTAAAATATGCATTTATGCCTCTCTATATACATTCGATGCACAGGAAACGTCTAAGTGATACCCAATTGTGACTTCCTCTGGAGAAAGAGCTTTGACTTTTCAATTTCTACTCTTCACTAATGTTTCAGTGTCTTATAATAAGCATATACATCTTTCACTTAAAACCTGTTTTTAAAATTCAGAGTTGGGGACCTGGGTGGCTCAGTCGGTTAAGCCTCCGACTTCGGCTTAGGTCAGATCTCACGTTTGTGGGTTCGAGCCCCGCATCAGGCTCTGTGCTGACAGCTCAGAGCCTAGAGCCTGCTTTGGATTCTGTGTCTCCCTCTCTCTCTGCCCCTCCCCTGCTTATGATCTGTTTCTCTCTGTCTCAATAATAAATAAACATTAAAAAAATTTTTTTTTAATTCAGAGTAATGGCAGGGTGTGATGTCAGAGAGAGAGGGGAGGACCTTCTCCAGGCTCTGGGTGACGGGTGCGCTGCTGTTCCCAGCGCCTGAGGGTGCCCAGGGTTTGGGTCATTCTGTTTCTGCTGAGCGCCCTCCCCTGCCCCCCGCCCCCATGACCATGCTGACCCACGTGCAGACAGGCTGTAGGGAGCATTGCGGTGAATTGGGCCAGTCGAGGAGGCTCTCCCAAAGGCAGTGGCCCTGAAGTATGGTAGGATTTGACCAGATGAGAAAGAGAGAGAGTGTTGTAGGACTGGAGCAGAGTGCAGTCTGGGGTCAGGGGTGAATGCAAACCCTTGCTCTTTTACTTACCAGCTGGGGGACCCTGAGTAAATTTTGTCATCTCTCTGAGCCTCAGTTTTCTCATCTGTGTAATGGGGATCCTAAATGTTACTAAAATAAGACTATGCCCATGATGTGTAAGCTACTTTTTTTTTTAAATATGTTTATTTACTTTGGGGAGAGAGAGAGATGGAGACAGAGCATGAATGGAGGAGGGGCAGAGAAAGAGACACAGAATCCAAAGCAGGCTCCAGGCTCTGAGCTGTCAGCACAGAGCTCGATGCAGGGCTCAAATCCACAAACCATGAGATCATGATCTGAGTTGGTTACTTACTGATCCACCCAGGCGCTCCTGTGAGCTGTTGTTTTTAGGCATGGGGGTCCCCAAAGCTTGGATGACCTTGCAGACCTTGAAAGCACCTCAACCTGGAAAGGCAGGGGTCAGGGAGGATTGTGTGAAGCAACACAGAGGGGAGGCGGCTCCTTCTAGCAAGGGCTTCCTTAGGCGGCTGGACGAGGGCAGAGATTGGCTGCACCTGTGAGAGCAATCGGTGGTCAGTCCTTGGGTCAGAGCCCTACGGGTCCAGGTACCCATTGGCCACTGGCACTCATTTGCAGGGTGCTACCTCCCGAACGGGGGGTACATGACATCCGCAGGAAGGACTCCATGGTCCCCACCCACTAGGTGGCCAATGAACATACCAGAAAATTGAATCAGATAATAAATATTCCTGCCCCCCCCCCCCCCCCGCAGGGCCTTTGCACTTCCTCTTTCTTCTGCTTAGAACCTTTTTTCCCCAATTATTTTCCCGGCTCATTCTCTCACCTGCCACAAGGCATCCTGAAAGGGCAGAGCAGAGCCACTAATCCCCACGGGCCTTGAGCAAAACCTCACTGACCCACAGTTACGTCTCCTGTAAGGTGAGGACACTGAGGCCTATGCTCCCCCGGTTGTGGTACCTGTTACCCTTTACTGCAGTTCGTGGAGGTCTGGCTGCCCCATGCCCTTCCGGTCCCCACCTCCTCAGAATCTGCACTGCCCCAGGGGCTGGGGCATGCCTCCGGCAGGAGGCAGGCAGATAATAGACGCTCAGTGGAGACCTGATGAGTGAATGGCTGTCCGTGTTGCATCAGGAAAGCACAAGACTGAAGGGCAAGGGCCTTGTAAACTGTGAAGTGCTGTGCCATCATCTGTAAGGAGTCTTGTCTTGGCCCACGGCCACACAAACCACGCACCCTCCATGGCCCTACCTCCAAGGGTGACCCTTCTATGGGTCCCTGAGCATTTGGGCAGGGCATGCAAAGCATTCTCCACCCCCACCGCCGCTGCTTCCTGTGACAGCTCTGTAGAAGAGGAATGGAGTGTCCTTAGCAGCTCACCTCCCTGGATGACAGTGGCACCCTCTGGAGGGGGTGAGGGGCCCCCTCACCACAAGCACACTTGCCTGACGGCTCCTGCAGCCTGGGGCCTGCAACGCCAGCCTTTGGGCCCAGCTGACAGCAGACCTGGGCATGTGCGAGTGCGGGTGGAGGCCTCCAGGACCTGCCCCAAGTCCCACCTGTGCAACATTCGCTTTTCCCATCACCTTAAGGCTTACGTGCTTTGTTTACACCTTTCAAACTGCATCCACATCCTCTGATTTGCTGTAGATGACAAATTGAGGCAAGTGAGAGAAATAGTGTGATTCACCCATTTTACAGCCAGGAAAACTGAGACCTGAAGAAGCTCATTCTTGGTCTATTCTGTCAGAATGGAACCTGACCCAGCCCTGTCCTTCTAGACCCCACAGTTTGGCGGGGGTGGGACACTCAGAAGCCATTACATCCCAGCATGAGTGCAGGTGGGGACACATAGAAAGGGGGCTGAGGGAGCCCAGGAGGTGAACGCTGAGCCAGGTCCTAAAGGGTGGTCAGGTGGGGTGGGCTGAGCGAGGGTCAATTCCGTGCATGCCATGCGGGCCTGGTTTTTAAGGACACGAGTGGTTGGTGTATGGAGTGGGGGGGGCAGGTCGGAGCAGGGAAGGGAACGGCAGGAGCTTCATCCTGGGCGCCTGGCACAAAGTAGGTTCTCAGTAAGTGAATGACAATAACCAGCAGTCTCATTTGGATCTCCATCTGTCGTGCTGGGAGCCACTGACAATCCTTGTGTGACAGCGCCCGAGTTGTGTCATGGAAAGGGGTGCTCTGAGGAGGCAGAGGCAGGGGCTTGATCAACACCTATTGTGGTTTTCCTTCTCAAAGGTCCCCATGCCACCTGTGCCCCTCTTCCCCGGCTCCGGGTGGCTGTACCCCTGTCCTCGGGGAGCAGTTTCCCATCCTTCGCAGAGCCTTCCAGGGCACAGCTGGAGCTGACGCCACGGTCTTGGGCTCCGCCTGCTGCGGTCTCAGCTTTACCCGAGGAGCTGGTTGAAAATATAGATTCCCAGCCGCCGACTGGCGATTCTAATTCATTCCGTCTTTTGGGGTCAGGGATACCAGGACTGGTGGTTTTTTTTTTTTTTAATTTTTTTTTTATGTCTTTTATTTATTTTTGAGAGACAGAGAGAGACAGCGTGAGCAGGGGAGGGTCAGAGAGAGAGGGAGATACAGAATCTGAAGCAGGCTCCAGGCTCTGAGCTAGCTGTCAGCACAGAGCCCGATGCGGGGCTCGAACCCACGAACTGTGAGATCATGACCTGAGCCGAAGCCAGACGCTTAACCGACTGAGCCACCCAGGCGCCCCAGGACTCTGTGTTTTTAAAAGGCACCTGAGTCCATCGTGATCCACAGCCAGCTGCTACCCTGTGCCGCCACCAGATGATGTTACAAGCATCACAAATTATGTGAATTAAATTTTTTAAATGTTTTTAATGTATTTTTGAGAGACAGAGACAGTGTGAGCAGGGGAGGGTCAGAGAGAGAGGAAGACATAGAATCTGAAGACAGGCTCCAGGCTCTGAGCTGTCAGCACAGAGCCTGATGCGGGCCTGGAACCCATAAACCGTGAGGTGATGACCTGAGCCGAAGCCAGATGCTTAACTGACTGAGCCCCCCCGGCGCCCCAAATTATGTGAATTAAAAGACAAAGAGTGGACAGAACATATCCACATGTTAGCAGCAGGTCATGTGGGGGGGGAGGTGGAGGGACAATACGGTGAGATTATGATCTTGTAGTTTGTATTTCCTTCTGACTTTGCTACATTTTCCAGATAGCCTGTAATGAGCATATATTGCTTTTATAATGAGAAAAATAAATAACAGTGTCTGGACAGGAGCAATTTGGAGAGGGGCAGGCATGAGAACCGGAGATGTGCCCATACAGACCTGGGTCCGCGGCCGGCTCTGCCCTTCCCCAGCTACTGGCCTCTTGCTCAGGGCACTTGATCTCCTGAGCCTCCATTTCCTCATCTGTAAAATGGGAATACGAAATCCTCAAGGTGTGGCTGGAAGTGCTCAGTAGGGCCAGCAATGTCCTTCCTGCCCCAGTTGGTTACACCTCTCTCTCCCTGGCAACGGTGCCACACTGGACACCCTCTGCTGCCAGCATCCAGCTGGACCCTCCTTCCCTGCTCTGTCCCAGGCCTTCAGGGACTGTGTGGCCGGCGGGGACTCTGGAGGCCACCTCAGCCACCCCCACTTTGCAGCTAGGGAAACTGAGGCCCAGAGCAGCTGCAGAACCTGGTTGCAGGCTCCGGTTCCCCCGCACGGGAGGGGCGTGCATGTGTTTGCAGCACATCTCTCTCCCTGCCGGCGCCTTGCTCAGTGTGTGAGGGGCAGCAAGTCACCATCTGTGTTTTCCAATAAAAGAAAATGAAAATTGAAGCACATTAAAAATAGCTCAATTGGGATTCCGAGCGGGGCTCCGAGGCCTGCTGTGCCAGAGCCGCCCAGCCTGCCTCCTCCCTCCTCCCAGCCTGGCACCGACAGCACCGGGAAGTCATCTGAGGCGAACGTCTCCTAGGGTGCAGGCAGAGTCCCCGTGAGTACCGAGGGGCACTGGGGCCCCCCAGGTCCCGCTTCCCAGCTCTCAGCTGCTGGTGTCCAGTGTCGTGGGGTCCCGCCAGAGGCAGAAGATGCACCTAGAGCTGTCTGCCACCCCACTGGGCGGACTCTGGATCCTGGGGAACGAGCCGGAATGAGGAGTGTCCTCCGAGGGGATGTGCAGAGGACAGGATAAGAGGCCAGCTCTGGGCTTCACCTGCTGCCGACAGGGGTGCACAAATGGCCATTACTGCTAGCGTTCTCGTTCCTGTTATTTTCTGTGAAATGGGAATGCGGTGGCGCGCTGGGGGGAGCCGGAGGGAGGTCAGACGGGAGAGGGCTTCGCACGAGCTACAGCTGGTTACCACGAGGAGGGGCTGGCACGCATCCAGGAGCGCTGGTCCCGTGGTTCTCAGAGTGTCTCTTCCTCCCCAGGGCCCCCGCTCTCTGAGGGTCCTCCCACACCTGTGACCTCGGCTACTGTGCAGACCTGTGTGAGGCAGACACAGAAGCACAGTTCGTACCCCAGAGGCCTGGAGGGTGCTGGGGCAGGATATGGCCCAGCTTCCACGGCCTGGCCTGCAGCAGAGGGCCACGCTGCCTGGTGGGCGGGTCAGGTCTGTATGGCCTGGGTGCAGACAGGGAATCCAGAGAAGGCCAGGGCTGCCTGCATGCAGAAGCCAGATGGCCTCAGGCGAGTTGCTTCATCCTCTGGGCCTCAGTTTCTTGATCTGTAAAATGGGTCTAGGTAGTAGTTCCCAGGCCTTGGGAAGATTGGGCCCTGGTCGGGGCTGAGCACATGGCAGTGGCCCCGAGAATAGTCCATCCCTCCCTGCTGTCTTATCAGTCCAGAACAGGGGACTTGCCGGGCCCACCAGCGTGCAGGCACATGGGACCAGCATTTGCCCCGCCCCAGCCTCCCTCAGGCCTCTCCTGGTGCCCGTGCTGCTGGCAGGGACCCCCACCCCCTGCCCTGTCTCAGCAGAGGGGCCGGCCCTTCCTCAGTGGTGGGAGAAAGGACGGGATAGGAAACGAGCACTTGCTCCATTAAGGACAGTATACGAGTTTTCCTATTGCCCCTGTCACAGCAGCCACATCTTGGTGGCTGAGGACAGTACAGCTCACTGTCTTACAGGAACGGAGGTCAGGAGTCAGAAGGCTTCACTGGGCTGCAGTCAAGGCCCCCTTGGGGCTGCATTTCCCCAGAGCTCCTGGGGGTGAATCCATTCTGTTGCCCTTTTCCAACTTCTAGAGGCCGCTTCCTTCTTTGGCTTGTAGCCCCTCTCTCCGTCTTCAAAGTGCATCACTGCGCCCTCTGCTCGTGTCCCCACCGCCCCCATCTCTACGACTATGACCCTCCTGCCTCTCTCACAGGGATCCCTGGGCTCCTGGACAGGCTAGGAAACCCTCCCCACCTCAGAATCCTCAGCTTAATCTTGTTTCCAAAGTCCTTTTTGTATGTACGGTAACAGTCATGGGCCCTGGGGATTAAGGCGTCGACGCCTTTGGGGGGTCCCCAGTTCTGTCTACCACAGACAGGAAAGCTAAAATCTCCCTTAGCCTTGACCAGAGGGCCTGGCTCATGTTGGTGATCATCACAACCAAAATTTCCTTTATGGAGCGAGTGCTTTGTGCCAAGTCGCGTGGAAACTGGGATTCTGGTAACGACAGCCAGTATTTCATTGAGCGCTTACTATAGCCAGGCACTGGGCTGAACACTCCCCATGCGAGGCATGATCTCACTATTGGTCACCGCCACCTGCAAGGTGTTAATGCTGTCCCCATCCCACAGCTCAGGGAGGGAAGGAAGTGGCTTGCCTGAGCTCACTGGGTTAGGAAGACGAGTTCAAATGCAGATCTGACAGCTGAGTCTGTGCTGTCAGCTCCCTGGGTTATACAAGATCTGCTGCTTCCCTGAGTTTGGACCCAACACCTGGGTTCTGTGCCAGGCGCCTGCGCTCCTGCCCCTCTGGTCCCACACCCCAGCGTGTGCGCCTCGCCCGATGACGAGCACCAGGACTGCGTGCCTAGGTACCGCTCCAGCCAGCCTGTGTGACTCCGGGCAGGGGCTGTGGCCGGTGCTCAGGGAGGGAGCGTGTTGAAATGGGAGGAGAGAAGATGGGTGGGGTATTAGGAAAGGGGAGCGACTGTGTGCCTGAATAATCCCTTTTTTTTTTTTAATGTTTATTTTAGAGAAAGACAGAGCATGAGCGGAGGAGGGGCAGAGAGAGAGGGAGACAGAATCTGAAGCAGGCTCCAGGCTCTGAGCTGTCAGTGCAGAGCCTGACACGGGGCTCGAACTCACGAACCGTGAGATCATGACCTGAGCTGAGGTCAGATGCTTAACTGACGGAGCCACCCAAGCTCCCTGAATAATTGTGTGCCCAAGTGGGAGGTGGGGGACTGGGAGCCAGCCCATCTAGGGTTGGGGTCTTGAAAAGAGTTTGGGTCACACAGTCCAGAAATCAAAGTCTGCCTTCATCACCAGCTTTCAGGAGGTCTTGACCCACGGACTGACTTGTCCTTACTGAGCTATGATTCTGTCCCCTGGAAGGCCTTCAGGAGGCTCCCACCCATAGAAAAGCCCAAGTCCAGGCTGTGAGCCCTGTGACTCTACTCAGTCCTCAGGGCCCTTCCCCAGCTCCATCTTTCTACCTCTCAGTGGGCCTTCTGAGGCCCTTCTCTAGGTCTCAGCCCCTCACACACTGCAGCCTCAGTTTTCCCATCTCTACATTGGGCTCCGTCTTGTGCCTCAGCCCATGGTGCAAACCCTTTGCAGCCTCTGCAGGACTGACAAGGTGCACCTGTCTGTCCTCCCAGCCCCCGTGCCAGTCTGGTCAGCACCCAGAGGCAGGGACAGGGAGAGAGGCCCAGGAGCAGGAAGAGAACACGTGTCCTCCGTGCTCATTTAGTCACAGGCTCAGGGGAGGGATCCTGAGAAACTCCCTGTTCGTGGCATCCTCCGTCAGGGTCTTCCCGCCTCCCTGGAGAGCTCAGCTGTAACCAGCGGGAAATGGGACAGATAATTGCAACTTTAAATAAGGCCAAGTTAAAGCTCCCTGCCAGGCCCAGCACAGGGGACTCTGAGCGCTGATGGGAGGTGACGGGAAGTCTCAGACAGCGCTCAGAATTCCCATGCTGCCACCAACTCCCTAGTGACCACGGGTGAGTCATGCCCTCCTCTGAGCCTCAGTTTCCTCATCTGTTGGTTGGGGCCCAAATGGCATCATCTATGGAGAAGAGCTACCACAATGCCTGACACATAGTAGGTACTCAACAGCTAGAAGTCTGGATTATGATGATTATCCCTATTCAGACGCAGCCGCCCATCTCACCCTACCCAGAGCTTCTCTGGGAGCTGTTCTCAGTCCCGCCGGCCTCCTGGCAAGGAGGGGTCATAAAAACCACAACGGACCCCTCTCGAGCCCTTCGCATCCATACCTGTGAGTAAGTCTTGTTTAGTGCTCCCATTTCCCAGGTGAGGTCACTGAGGCTACACACCTGGGGTGAGTGTGGGGAGGAGAGGGCCAGCAGGGAAGGAATCAGTAGGAGGGGACAGGATCACCCAGCACACACCTCGCCGTGTCAGAGAAGCACCCCGGCCCAGCAGGGTGCACACCAGTGCACATCCAATTTCTCAATTAGAGCAGGAATTCCCAGGCCTGCTCCCCGTGTCAGTGCATCTGCCAGGGCCGCCCTGGGCTGCCGCCACCACGATATTCCCAGTGAGGAGGAGGCCCATGTGGGCCCGGCGGATTGAGCCTATCAGGACAGGGAGCTGGCCTGAGTGTGGCCAGCAGACCTGTGCGTGGACAAGCCGGGCGGCGCAGCCAGCAGCCTGGGAAGGCTCAGCTCTGAGGCAGGCCTGGCCTGTCATGTTTGTGAGCTTGGCACTGTGTGACAGACCCTCTCGTTGTGCCCAGGGGCAGCTATCTCCTGGCTACACTGGACGTCAAAGACCAGCATTGCAGGACCCCTGCCCAATGCAAATGAACCAGCTAGGAAAGGGCCTCAGACAAATACCAGTGAGTTGTTGCCCGAGAGAGGCTATGTAAGCCAAGCTGGGGAAGGGGTCAAGGATGGTCAGGGAAGGCTTCCTGGAAGAAGAGATGCCAGAGAAGTCTTAAAGGAGTTTTCCAGGTGAAGGAGGTGGGCGTCCTCAGCAGAGGAAGCGGCTTGGGCAGGGGAGGGAAGGGAAAGGAGTGGCTAGCATGTTTAAGGAGCTCCTCTCTCCTGCCCTGGGCCTTGCTCCTGCTGGCCCACCCAGAGACGGTGTTCCAGACAGGGGTAGGACCAGGAGCAAAGGCCCAGCAGTGGGAGACCTGAAGGCATGGCCTCCGAGACTGAGCAGACTGGCCTGTAGGGTGGAGGGAGGTGCAGCTGGGGTCAGACGCCAGGGCTGCCCTTGGAAGGCCTTGAATGTCAGACTGGTGTGGATCATCCCCTCAGGGCGATTCGTGGCCACATCTCTGCCTGGCTGGCCAGTCCCTGGTCAGTTTCCCAGGGCCGCGTGGGCCTGGTGGCCTGTAAAATCATAGGGGAGGAAGAGGGGCCCCGGCCTGCCAGCATGGTGGCCAACTCCTCTTGGAAGCCTTCCATGACTTCATGAAGTGAAATGATATCTCACACAAACAAGAAGTCTCCTTTGCCACCACCCACTACCAGAAGCCCAGAAAAGCCCATTATGGGTGATGTGAGTGTCACAGCCCACCTTGGGGACCTTCCAGAGTAGGCAGCGCCCTCCTGCTCACACTCCTCAGGCTATAAAGACACCCACAAGCTATGGTAGGAAGAGCACAGAACTCACTGTCAGGCAGCCTTGTCCCCTGCCCACGCACCCTCCCGGACCCAAGCCCCCACCTCCGGATCAGACGGTGCCTACCCCCTGATTCCAGGCTGCCACCCTCAGGCCTGGAAGTCCCCACTTCCTGACCCCACCTCCTGCCTCAGCCGTCACCTGTAGACTCCCCTGGGTTTCCTTGGCATCATGGAAAGGAGTTTGGGTCATACAGCTCCGAGATCAGTCCATTTCCTCACCAACCTGCAGGAAATCTTGGCCCCTTAACTTGACCTTGCTGAGCCTCAGGGCAAAATAGGGGTATACATTTTTCTTGAAAGTTTTGGGGAAGCCTGGATGAACTCAGATATCCTGGATGTCCATTGCTTGGTATGGCACCTGGTGTAGAGTAGATGCTCAGTGAACAGTTTCCATGGTGATGGGGAGGCTGGTGGTGGACGTGGTATTCCCCGTATCTGGCTCAGGGCGCCCCTCCCCCAGGGTCTTCTCCACCCTGAGAACGCCCCCCCCCCCCACACACACACACTTCAAGTCCTATTCCTTTCCAGGCCCTTCTTCTGTCATCAGTTCTTCTGTGCACAGCTGTGTCACGAGCCCCAGCAGCTCATGCCAGAAGCTCCCCGCCTGGCTCTGGGTCTGGCATCATCTCTCAGGGTGCCATAGACCGTGGGGAATGAACGGTAACTGATGGAGAAGACACAGAGGCTCTGATCACAACCGCAATGACAGGAACTTGCTGGGTGGCTCTCCTGTGAAACATCGACACATGAGAAAATGCCCCAGCAGAGCCACATCTGCCTAACCGCCCAAGGTGCCAGGCGCGGCTGGCAGGCGAGCCCAGGGACCGAGATGACGAGGAGGGGCATCATGCCAAGCAGAGATGGTGCTCTGAGGGTCCTGTCACTGCACCCAGGCTGCCGAGGGTCACAGAAGCAGAGCTGGAGGGGAGTGTCAACATAGGAGGGATGCAGGCATTCTGGAGACAGCTCCTCTGATACAGCAGCTGCTCTCAGAATGAGCAAGGGCTTTGGAGCCATCGAAAGCAGGGTGGAATTTGTACCCTGCCCCCAACTAGCTGTGTGGCCTGGGACAGTCCTCTGCATCTCTCTGAGCCCCCGGGCTGCAATTTTCTCATCTATAAAATGGATCAGTTACTCAAGAGAATGCAGTGACAACTGAATCAGGCCACCTTTGCTGCCCTC
Organism: Suricata suricatta; assembly: GCF_006229205.1. Taxonomy (NCBI): domain Eukaryota; kingdom Metazoa; phylum Chordata; class Mammalia; order Carnivora; family Herpestidae; genus Suricata; species Suricata suricatta. Next base: position 125,432,939 of record NC_043707.1, on the reverse strand, counting down.
AGGATGATCTTAGTCTGGCATTCAAGGCTCTTAGTGGCATCTGGAACGCTCTTTTTCCTAAGGCCTTCCTACTCCCTCTTGTGGCTCCCTGTAGGGGCTGTGCACATTCTCTCCTCCCAACTTTTGCACAAACTATGCCTGGAACACCCTCTCTCCTCTCTTCCCCTGCTTCCAGCCTGGCTGTCTCCTACTCGGTATTTGGGGTTCAGGCCAGATATTACCTATTTGGGAAGTCTCCTCTGAATTTGTCTCACATCAGAACGTTTCTTGAGGTCAGTGACAGTGTCTGATTTTAATTCTGTACTTAGCATGGGCCTAACACGTAGTAGGATTTCATCAAACGCAGGGAGCAGTGGATGGATAGATGGGTAGCAGATTTTTAGAGATATAAATGGTATGGATGGAAAGACAGGTAAGTGAAGAGTCAGGTGGATAGATAAATGAAAAGCAAGGCAGAGAGGGAGGGAGGGTGGTTCATTGGAAAGATGGATGGGTGGATGGGTAGATACCTGAATGGGGTGCTAGGTGTATGGGGAAACAAATGGACGGTAGATTCTTGGGGAATGAGATAATAGACTAATGGATGGGGTAAGGAGACGGTGGGTGGGTGGATGGATGGATGGATGGATGGATGGATGGATGGATAGGCAAATGAGTGTATGGATGAGAAGAAGGCAGAATGATTCCATAAGTACTTGCTTGGATCTGGTGGCTCAGTGGTTGGGTGGGTATGAGAATGGGTAGGTAGGTAGATGGATGGATGGGTGGATTGTTGGGTAAGTGGGTGGGTAGATGGATGGGTGGAAGGATAAGGGTGTGCAGGTGGGTAATTAGATAGGTGGGTGGGTGAGTAGATGGCAAGATGGTTTATGGATGATTGCAAGGATTGGATGGGTGGAAAGATGGAGAGTGGGTGTGTCTGTCAGTGAGTAAATGAATGAACAGTAAAATTTCATGTGGCTAAACGCCTGACATCTTGCCCAGAAGCAGAGGGGTGGTCTGGATTCTGGGATTTGAGTTAATTGTCCTTCACTGAGAGAAACCAGTGCCAATTAGGCAAATAGATCCAGTCCCCGAAGGTCCTGCAGCAGCCCTGCTAATTGACTCCAACCTGACAGACCCTGGCTTGAACGTACAGTGGCCTGTGTCTTACTGATTTGTAATTTACACTCTACACACATCCAAAAGGATTTGAGGTGATGTAATATTAAACCTGCATGCAACAGGACAGTTAAAAGTTAAGTGAGAAAGTGAGAAGCTGCCTAGCAGAATGGCTAAAAGCATACCTGCATTCAGCTCCTAGATCTGCTGCTTACTGGCTGTGTGGCATTGGGCAAGTTGCTTCACCTCTCTGAAGCTCATGTTCCCATCTCTGTTGGAAGATAGGGAGGAAGAGATGAAGGAAGGAAGGGAAGGTGGTTTCATGGAGGAATGTGTGAATGATGAACAGATACCTAAGCAGGAGGCTAGATATAAGGGCAAGTGGGTGAATGGGGGGTGGGTTATCGGGCCAGTGGAATAGAAGACAGACAGAAAGGTGAGAGGGTGGTGGATAAGTGGATAGATGGATGATGGGTGGACAAGCAAATGGGAACAATAATAAGTCTATCTCATGGGCTGTGTGAGCATCCAAGGAGTGACAGCACTGTGGTTGGCACTGAGTAAGGACTTAGAATGATCTAGTATATGGAGTCATCTTGATACCAGAGATGAATTTCCTGGTGGCCCTTTGGTCATCATGCAATGATGTTCTTTGTTTCTTGCGGCATGTTTGGTCTTAAAGTTTCTTTCGTCTGGTATAAGTATGACCCCTCTGAATTTCCAGAGAAAAAATCCAGACCCCAGACTCATGGTGTAAGCAGGAAAGAGCATTTGATGCCTGGGTAGGCTGGGGGTAAGGACGAGATGGAGGGCTTGATGGTTTTTGAGGGTTTTTTTTAATATTAATTTATTTTTGAGAGAGAGAGAGAGACTGAGCATGAGCAAGGGAGAGGCAGAAAGAGAGGGAGACACAGAATCCGAAGCAGGCTCCAGGCTCTGAGCTGTCAGCATGGAGCCTGATGTGGGGCTCGAACTCACAAGCTGTGAGATCATGACCTGAGCTGAAGTCCGACACTCAAGCAACTGAGCCACCCGGACACCCCCGATGGGTTTTAATAACAAGCCAGACTCAGCCTTGCCCACAAGGTGCCCACAGTCCAGTTGGGCTGATGAGTAAAGGTCGCAGGGCACGGTGACAAGTTTCCTCTCCTTTTGTTGATTTTCTTAATTTTTGTTATTGAAGTATAGTTGACATTCCCTCCTCTCCTTTTAAATCGCTGTGACTATTGTTCCCAACTAATTGGTGACTGTTAGGATCTCATGAAATGAACTCAAAAATCACTCAGCACAGCACCTGGTACACAGTTGTTGCTCCGTAATGCCGGCTGCCGTTACAATATTTTCATTACTCAATTAGGTGGGAAGGGTCTGTGGATTCATTTGAGGTAAAGGGCATATTTTGAAGACTATAAATCATTGGGCAGATGCGGAGGCAGCTTGGTGTGTCTGGAAATTCCATTTCTGATTTGCTGTGTGGCCCTGGCCAAGTCACCTAACCTGTCAGAGCCTCAGTTTCCTTATGCGTTCCATGGGACCGGTAACAGGCGTCCCTCAGGGTTGCCATGAGGACTCCTGAAGCCCTTATGTGCGCAGGGCTGTTCCCTGACCCAGCCTCCCTGCCTCCCCTTCCCCAGCAAGCCCTGGTGTTCATTTACCGCCTGCCCCACCCCCAGCCACCCCTTCCCAGACCTCCATCCATCATCCTGTCCTTTGCGGAGGTTAAGTGGGTCCCCAAGCAGCGAGTCTAAAGCCTCCCGAAGCCCCTGCCGCACAATGCGACCCGCTGTTAGCGAGCAGCCCGGCTGGCCCGCAGGATTGGGTTTCAGCTGGGCGGCCGGCATTGGCGGGTGCCCAGGCCAGCAGCGGGCAAGCGGGGACTCCTCCGCCCGAGCCTGAGAAAACAAGAGCGGACCCCAGGCAGGCAACCGAGGCAGAGAAGGGCCTCTGAGCAGCAGGAGGACGAGGAGGGGTCTGTGCGGTGAGAGTCCTGGGGCAGAAGGATTTCACGTTAACTAGGTCCCCTCGCCGTGAGCCTGAGGGCGGAGCAGGGGACGAGCTGGAAAAACAATGTGCTGCCTGTTGGCAGGTCTCACCTTAGAAAGACCGTGGTCTTCCTGGAGCTGGCACAGAGCTTCTGGGGCATGGCCACCCCCCACCCGCCTTGCTTTGGGTGGAGACTCTCTCCGCTGCTGATCCTCACTGGCTTTTCGGAGGAGAGGTCCAGGGGACCCCAATCGGGCTGCTCTGGGTTCAAATCCAACTCTGCTTTCTGGCTCTGTGACTTTGAGCAAGTCTCTTAACCTTTCTGAACTCGGTTTCTTCATCCATATGATGGGCACAGCAGTGTTAGCTTTGCTGAGTGTACAGAGTGGTTGGGTCAGGGTCTGGCACCAAGGGCATGGTACGTGAAACCATGATTTTTTCCCTCCCTTTTGTGGGGCAGCATAGCCTGGTGGTTTCTGGGTCACACTGCCCCTTACCAGCCATGTGTTTGTCCCTGGGGGAGTTCCTGATCTCTCCAAGCCTTGGTTTCCCCATAAGGTTGCTCTGGGGTGACTGTGAGCCAGTGTTGATGATGCACTTACCCACTGTTAGCCACCATACGTGTTAGCGATTTTCGCCATTGCTTTTGTGTGACCTGGCCTTTGCATGTTAGAAAAACCCTTTGCACCCAACGCCTCTTTGAATCTTCAAAGTAACCCTGGGAGGTACACAGAGTGAGGATTTTGTGATCCCCATTTTACAGATGAGAAAACTGAGGCTCAGAGAGGTGAAGTGACTTTCCCAAGTCACCCAGTTTGTCAAAGTCCTTGAATTTTATCTCTTGGCTCCTGCCTGTTGACTCCTCTTGGAATTCCTAACATGGATGTGGACCATGGAGTTGGAATGCTCCAACTCCCAGCCATTGATTGCCGGGGTGAGGCCCTTGGTAGGGCAGACAGGCCTGTGTTCAAGTCACCTGGGCCCTATTAGCCCTCGACAGGGGCAGCTGGAGCTGCCAGAAAGGGTTCAGAGCAGCCCCTGTTGGTTGGGTCATGCACCACGCTGCTTTGCTGCCTGGGCTGTGGTCTACTGGCCAGTCTGGAGCAAAGACCCCCTGGAACCACTACTAAGTGTCCGTTTTCAGGATACACCATGACCTCATGTCCATTTTTTCAGGACAGACAACATCACTACCTTACTCAGGAATCTTCCATAGCTCCCATTGCCTATAGGACAAGATCCAAACTCCTTGGCCCCACATTCAAGGCCCTGTGAGTTCTGGCCCTGTCCTAACCTACCATATCCCTTCCATGAAGCATTTTGCTCCTACAGTATGGGACACACCCTAGCATGGTTCAGGGTTAAGTACATGGGCCCTGATAGGAGGCAGACACAGATGCACTACTTCCTGGCCATGCAAACCTTGAACGATCTCTCCTAACTTCAGTTTTCCCATCTGTAAAGGGAGATAATAAAGTACCTACCCTACAAATAGTTACAATGAAATGGGATCATGAATACTAAACCCTTAGCCCAGAGCTCACCAAGGAGAGCCAGTCCCCCGATTTTACTAGGATCCAGACTGCCCCTGCCTCTGTGCCTTTGATGCTGCTGTACGTGGCGTGCTTTGCCCTCTTGTCCCAGCTCAAAAGCCGCCTTCCTGGGGACACCTTTGCTAATTCCCTGGTCAAAGCTAACACCGACTTCCTCTGAGCTTCCCGGCTCCTGACCAGGACCTGCATTCTCACCTGGCCTCTTCTTATAGAAAGTTCACGTGCCAGGCACTAAGCCGGAAGCTCCTAGAGGAAAGGATTTGCTGAACTGTTTTAACATCCCCAGTGCCCAGCACAGGGCCTGGCACTCAGTAGATAGAGTAGATGCTCATGGAATGACCAAGATCTTATTTAACCCAGGAGAATTCGGGGACAGGAAGAAAAAGCTTTTCAGTTAAGTTTTAGAAGAGAAATTAGCCAGGTTAACCAAGCCGAAGGGTCAGGCATTCCAGGCAGAAAAACCTAGAGTGGTCAATGCACCATGACCATGGAAACAAGTGCCTTCTGATGGATGGCTGGACACTAGAGACATAGGAAAGCACGGCTGGAAGGTAATTAATTGGCCTGGTCAGCGGGGGCCTTAGGGCAAGGAGCTAGGAGCTAGGACTTTCTCTTGCCAGCAGGCAGTGGGAGCTCTGAAGGCCAGTAAGCTCAGTTACGACATGACCAGACCTGGACTTTAGAAGCGTTACCCGGCTGCCGTGCGGAGGTCAAGTACATCTACTGCAACCCCGAACAGTCCTCAGTGCCAGGGGCACCGTGGTGAAGGAGGCAGGCACAGAGCTCCCCCAAGAATGGGGGCCCTGGAAGATGGCAGATCAGCAGAATTGGCCTACATGATGTCATCTTCTGGGCACATGACCCATTTTACAGATGGGGAGCCTCAGACCAGAGAGGAGCACAGGCTTGCCTGCAGTCACAACCAAGAGAATGCCAGAGCCAAGGTTCTAGCCTGGACAGTCTGAGCCCCACTCCCGTTTCTTTTTCCCCCTCCCATCCTCACTCAGGCCCACACAGAGGGAGAGGATAAAAACATGCAGAGAGCCCCAGTGACTGTGTGTGTGTGTGTGTGTGTGTGTGTTGTTGTCTGTCTTTTTAAAGGCTTTGTTTGCAGCATTCATAAAAACCACGCAGATGTAGAATGAGACAGATGTGGTTTCAAATGCCAGCCTTGCCTGTGTGCCCTTGGGAAGCCTACTTCGCCTCTCTGCCCTCAGTTTCTGCATCTATAAAACGGGCTTAATAGCATACACCCGGCAGGTTGTCATGAACCTGATGCTGTATTTAGAGTGCCCGTCTCAGTGGCCGGCATCTCGAGTGCCTAGCGGAAGTTCCTCCTCGTGTCTTTGGAATTCTCACACGTCATCATTTGTGCAAACAGTGTCTGTGGCTCTAGAGAATTATGGTTTAAGAGGGGGTCAGACAGAGCTGACCAGGGATGGGTCAAGGGGCAGAGGCGACCCCCTGCCCCAGCCTGAAATGGGGTGGTGGTGGGGTCCGCCGGGGCCTTGTGCAGCCACCTTCCCATTGGCTCAAGACTAACGACTTCAGTGTGTCTCCCCTTTTAGCTCAAATATTTCTGAAATGCACACTGCTCGTTCGCACATAGCCAGAGGGGCCAGCGGGCCTCCCCAGCCTGTGCAGTCGGGGCCTCCTGATGGCTTTCTTCTGTGCAGTCTCCAGGAAGTGGGGTGTGGGCACAGTGGGGCCAGGCCAAAGCCGCTGCCATGGCTCAAACCCTGTCTTCCCACCGAGGAAGGCTCTCCGAGTCGGTGTTTCTCCTGAGTGCTACGTATCTGTCCACACAGCCTCAGTCTTCTCGCCTATCCATTGGGAGTTTGAGAGAATGGTGACTGAGCGCATTCAGGACTTGGAAAGTGGAAGTTTCCATGGGGCTGGCTGGGGCGGGTGTGCCCGGAGATGAGTGAAAGGGCAGTGTTAGGCAGGGTTGGGAGAGGGTGGCATCGGGCCGGCAAGAATGTGGGCAGGGGACGTGGCCCAGTCAGGGGGCCTCAGAGAGCTGCCGACTGTTGCTGCTCACACTTCCCTCTCCTTCACTCCCACTGACCATGCTGCATTGCTCACCTCCCTTGCCTCTGCCGGGCCCCCCGTCTCCCATGCCCTCCCCGCTCAGCCCCTCCTGCCTCCCTTCTAACTCATTCTTCAAGCCTCCATCCAGAGTCACTTCCTCCAGGCAACCATCCCCAAACTGAGCATTAGCTTCCTCTCCTTCCACACTCAGCCCCTACCCACACTACCCCATGCACATCCCCGTTGCAATTTTTGCCACGTCGTGTGGTGATTAATTATCTGTGTACAGCGAAAAACGGCTTCCCTTTGCATGAGGGATTGTCACTGTCACAGTGAGGATGGGCTGGGGACGTTTCCAGCACTTTAGTGGCAGCTCAGTGCAGTCTCACGGTCCCCAAAGTGTGGGAAGTGAAATAATGTTAGGTGGTTTGCAGATGAACGTTTCGAATTGTAATTGTCCTGTGTTTATTTTCTTCTTTTTATGGCAAGTGATATTGGTTTCCCATTTATAATAATGATAACTTTTTCCTCTTTAAAATGCATTTAAAAAAGAAGAGTCAGCTGAAAGAATAGTAACTAAGTAATAGTACAGGGTATAGGTGGAAATGGCTGATGTCATGAATGTTGTTTCGATGGAGCAGAATGCTAGCCTAGGGGTGGGGTGTGATTTCAGCCTTTGACTGTTGACCCACTAGGTGCCAAGCCCCGTGCTGACTCTTGGGGACAGACGAAGAAGGTGTGGAGGAGGAGGTGATCAGAAGGAGCCGCATGTTTGGGGTATGGGGGGGGTGAGAGAGAGCACCAGTCTGTGTGGCTGGAGCACAGCTTGCGAATGAAAGATGTGTGACCTTGGGCAAGTTCCTAAGCTTTTGTGAACCTCAGTTTTCCCATCTGCAAAATGGGGCAGTATCAACTGTCTTGGCATTGTTAGAAGACCATTGGTGAGGGTCTCTGGTTCCTGACAGACAGGTAGGTACCTGTCTCAGTAAATATGAGTTCTCTCCCTTCACAGACTTTTGGGTTAGAGGGGGAGATGTCCAGGGTGTTATGGGGAGAAGGAAGGAAATGCTGGTGGTAGAAATAGGCCTGGCTTCCTAAATCTACCAGGTTCCTGAAGCAAGAACTACTAACTCCAGATTTCCCAGGGGGAACCGAATGTGACTTTTGTGCTTGGTTTGAGAGGAACAAAGAGGAAACTCAGGGCATCCCAGGAAAGCAGCATCAGATGGACCAGGAAGGGCTCCCCAGAGGCCACGGCGCTGGGGCAAGAGGCTGCTGTTTGTCAGATGTTGGCAAGCCCCATCTGCAGTGTGGGGGAGCCTCTCAGACCCGCCTTCACTTTCAGGGGCCACCTAACGAGCCCACAGGAAACAGCGTGTGTGCAGGCACTAGGTCAGTCAAAATGCACTGCACTCGGCCTAAAATAAGAATAACTGGTGCTTGCTGAGCCTCTGCTTTGTGCTAGACTCCAACTTTACACAGTCCCCTGTCCTTCAGCCCCTGGCCACACTCAGAAGGTACTATGTCCATTTTCCAGGTGTGAAAACTGAGGCTTAGGAAAATTGTACAGGTCAAGCTTACAAGACAAGGAGGTGGCAGAGCAGGTGTTGGAATAGAAGCCCCTCTGACCCTTAGTTTATCTGCTCTGCTGCCTCCGGGCCTTTTGTGCAGAGGACGGAGGGAGATGGCCACACGGGAAAGCCGGAGGCCCAGGCGAAGCTGGGGGGAGAGCACTCACGGGTCTCCTCCTGCCACCGCCCCAGGGATAACAGATTTCTCAGACGCAGGCTTCCAGGTAAAGCCAGGACAGGCATGGAGATGTGAGAGCCCCCTGCCTCCCTCCCAGGAGATCTGCAAACTTCACACTCCCGCTTAGCCCCTTCCTGTCTGTGAGCCAACCAGCTTCTTGACTGCTGGCCTTCCAGATCCTCCCCTTGCCGGTTCTGGGTGCAGGGGGAGGCAGAGGGGAGCAGTAGAACACCCACCCCAGACTGAGCTCCCTGGGAACCCAGAGTTTGAGCACCAACTTTTAGTCTGTAACTTTTGGGAAGTCGTTTGCCCTCTCTGGGCCTGAGTTTCCACCCATTTGATGAGGATGTCAGCTCACAGCCCCTCCTCTGGGCCGTGGAATCCTCTCTCTAGTGCTTGGCCTCTAGGTCAGCCCAAGAATCCAGCCAAGGGGTGGGGCCACCTGCTTGGCAGGCGTGCCTCCCCCGCCCGACCCCTTCCTAGTCCCAAGCAGAGTCTCCTCTCCCTTGTTCCGTGCGGCTCCCGGCAGCTGCTCCTCAGGCCCAGGCAGAGAGCCCGGCTTGGCGCGTCTCTGGCTGAGGCCGATGAGAGAAAACAGGTTAAAAGTTCAGCCCTTGTTCTCTCCAGGAAGAAAAATCTGTAGCATTCGGAGTGTGAAAAGGAACCCTTTTTTCAGCTCCAAAGAAGCACAATAGAACTTCCCTCCAATTTGCCATCAAAAAGACGCCCTTGGCACTGGACTCCAGCATCCGTGGCACCCCTTTTCTCCCCTCAAGAGCCCCCTGTGCAAAGGGACATAGTGACCACAAATGTAAGGCACAGGCAGTCATGGGGACAGTGCTGCACCCTCTCTTGTCAGTTCGTGGGTCTGACTGGGGTCACTTCTGGCTAACTGCTTCCTCCCAACTACACCACCCCTACCCTAGTTTAAGACCTTGTTACTCCCATTTCGACCTTCACAGTGGCCTGGGCACTGTGCACCCTGCCCCAACTATCCTCACCCTAGTTCATCTAGTCCAGGTTATCCCAACTAAGTCTCTAGAAGTTTATAGGGTTTGAAGGCAAGAGATCTGCACCTCCCACTTGGCCACCAACTCCTATGTGATTTTTAGGAAGACTCTTCCCCTCTCTGTGCCTCAGTTGCCCTATGTCCAAAATGAGGCAGTTGGGCTGAGCCAGAGATAGCATCTCAAATGGTGGGTGTTAGCTTCCTGGCACACTGTGGTGAGAAGCATTGTGTAGCCACAGTGTGGGGATTGATTAGTGATGTCTGCATGGGCACAGAAGTGGGGCATAGCAGCAAGCACACCTCACCCACTCCCACAGAGCTAGGTGGTAAGAAAGGTCCAGCTGTGACCTCTAGGTCTCTGCGCTGACTCTCTCATGGCTATTTGTATTCATGCCTCATCACCACTGCTAGACTGTGAACAACTCCATAGAGAAGTTTCACTATTCACCATTTTCCCTCCCAGGGTACTGGCTGCCTGGCACACAAGGGGCATCAGGATGTATTTGTTGAATGAATGCTTGAAAGGGACCAATGTAAATCTGCTCTGTGCATTGCAGTTCAGCTCAAAAAGTGTCTCGAATTCCTTGTGGAAGGGAAGGGTCATGGGAAGGGGTCCTAAGCCTTATCTGGGGGTGAATAGGGCTCTTTCTGGCCCTGGGAGTCTCCTTTAATCATTGGCTATGTGGCTCCTTCCTTTCAGCTGCTGGAGAGAGAAAGGTGGGCAAGTGGGGCCCTGGCTGGTTCAGAAGGTGATTGGAATTTCCTGCATCCCCAAAGGGCAAGTGATAGACTAGACTCACTTGGCACAGTGCTCACCCTCAACACCTCTCCGCTCCAGGGGCCCTATCCTAGGGGCACAGTTGACTCAGGTCTCTGGGAGGGAACCCCAGTGTGAGGACACTATAGGAGACTTTAGGTACCTAGAGAGGGGGGAAGGTGTCCCTGATTGGAAATGTGGGCCAGAGAGCCAAGGTAGGGTGACTGATGGGGCTCAGCTGGGACCAAAGGGAGGCCTTTCTAAGGCTCACATTTCAGGTTTTGAAAATTTGATGCAAGCTGAAAAAAAATAGACTCCCTAAGCTTTGCATAAAATTTCAAGGGTCACTTGGTGGACTCTCTGAAGCCCACCCAGAAGACTCCAGGTTAAAACCCTAATCCATCAGTAAGGGAGGGAAGTGGCAGCAGCTAGGTTGATGGGCCATGATGGACTGAGAAAGGGCATGATGGGCTGGAACTGGTCTTTAAGGAGGTGGAGCCTGGAGGAGCAGCATCAGACAATTGGCTGGAGCATGGGAGTGGGTGGCATTATGGGGTGGGACAGTTAGATGATTACTGCAATGGAAGTGGGTGGTGCTCTGTAGAGATGGCCTTTGAGGGGTGGGGGGTCTTGGGGTGATTGATAGCACTCAGTAGGTGGGCGGCAGTGACTCTTTGCTTTCCTCACAGAAACACTGATGGACTCAACCACAGCTACGGCAGAGCTGGGCTGGATCGTGCATCCTCCATCAGGGGTAAGTCAGTGGTCCCCAAACCCTGCCCAGTCCCTCCGGAGACCTTGGGTTCTGCTGCAGGGCCTGGATGCCCCCTAAATTCCATCCCCTTTCCCTCTTTCAGGGCCCAGGGCTGGCCTCTCACTGCCCCACCATCCTGGTCCCCTACTATTTGGAATGCTGGTTACCATGACAACATGTTGGATGCTTTCAGCCTTTATCCCATGGCATCCTCAGGGCAAGGCTGAGAAGCAGGAACTCATATTGCCCCCATTTTACAGATGAGGAAATTCATTTTCTGAGTACCCACTTATCATATACTATATAAAGGAAGCACATTTACACACATCATCCCCAATCATAAGGGGAGGAAGCGCCTCAATTTTACAAGTAAGGAAACTGAGGCTCGGAGAGTTGTAGCCATCTGCCAAGGATGTTACACCTAGTTAGTGATGGGACTCAGGTTTGTACCCAGGGCTGTGACCGAACCTTTTGGGTACCTATAACACAAGGCTCTCCCAAAGAGCTCTCTGACCACTTCCGTGGCCTCCCTACTTTCCTGGGGCCAGTGGTTCGACCCAGGTAGGCTGTGAGCCCCTCAAGGGCAGGAGCAGGCACAATCTGAGATTCCTCTTTCCTCCTGCACCAACCGGCCCAGAGCTCACATACAGGCTGTGGGCTCAGACGTGCCTGAAATTCTGTCCCAGATCTGCCACTCACCAGCTGTGTGACTTGGGGCCAGCTCCTTAACCTGTCTGAGCGTTAGTTTCTTCATCTATAAAATGATGTTGGTCATGTCCTCCGCGCGGGATTGTGGTGAGGTTTTCCTGCACCGTGTCTAGAGTGGCACCCGGCACAGAGCGGCACTCCTGGCAACAAGTAGTTATCGCAGTGCCACTATCGTCATTGTCCTCGCCCTCGGCTTTCATATCACTCCCTCCTCATCTCCCTGGGCCCCCGCAGCCCATTCCTCCCTCCCCACCATCCCAGCTCCTCCACCGGGACTCGGCTGCTGCCCCAAGGAGCTACATCCCCCACCCCCACCCCAGGCCTGTGTTCTCAATAGGCAGGGCCCTAGGGTCAGGCCTCTTTCTGTGGCTCTTTCTTGTCACCAATTTTCCATCTGCGAAGACGGCTGGGCCCACAGCCCCACCCTATCAGTAATGAGGCCAGGCTGGGCTGCGGGGCCCCCGGACGCAATTATTTGGGGTGTTTAGGCTGCAGGGCCTCCGCATGTTAATTAGAGAGAGGGGAGAAAGGCAGAGTGCTCTAATTAAGTGCTCTAATTAAGTTCTGAAGAAGAGCAGTGGTTGTAACAAGGGGCTGACTTTGTCACATGGTGCCATCAAAAAAAAAAAAAGCAATGTAGGGAGCTTCAGAGCCACCATTGACGTAGAGGCTGGGCCGGCAGACTCCAGCTCGGCGTTCCCCACGGGCACCAGCCCTTCACAGCATCACCCCGCCCCAGGCCAGCAGCCACTACCACACCCCGCACAGATTTGGCCCAGATATCTGAGGGAGGCCAAAGGACAAAGAACACCCACTTGAGGGTGACACCTCTACCACCGCCTGCCTCCCCCTCCTCCACACCTGGAGAAATAGAGGCCCAGCAACGGCAAGTGACTTGCCCAAGGCCATGCATCAAGTTAGCAGAGCAGGGACAGAACTCTGGACTCCTGGGATACTTGTGGGTCCTTGTGTTTCAGGCTGAGCATGCAATTGCACGAATGGGTCTAGGTCTGTGTGACTTGGGCCAAATGACCTCATTTCCCTGGCCTCTACTCCCTCATCTGTAAAATGGAGATCATAATATGCACCATGTGTGACAATAATGACAAAGACATGAAGTTTTCTTATAGCACCCACCCCAGGCCGGCGTGGGTTGGGAGCGTGTGCTCTGCTGTTGGGGCTCTTTTGGGTCCACCCCAGGCAAAGGCAGCCCAATGCCAAAGGAGGGGGTGCGTAGCCACCCTCAGTGAGCTTTCAGCCCCACTGGGGAAACTAGGCTCAGGGGACCAAGGGTACCTGGCCCTTGCCCAGGCCAGGCTGGTTGTCCCCAAAGACCCAAGAGAGGGCCAGCAAAGGCAAACGCTGCAGCCAGAGAGAGCCTGCTGCAAGAGGTTCCAGAAGGATGGACAGAAGAGACAAGAGGGTGCTGGAGGAGGGCACAAAAGTGTGAACAAAGGCTCAGAATGTGAAGGTTGCCCTGGGGAGGGTCTGTGAGGAGATCACATGGGCCCCGCACTCTGCATCCCCGGCTTTCCTTGGCCGTACCCAGCCCCACCCAGCAGTGGGGCTCAGGAACTCTCAATTGGGTGTGCGAGCGCCTGGCTGGGGCCCAGGGGGGGTGCTGGAGCACCTGCCCCAGGCAGGCAGGGAGCGAGTCTCCCTCCAGGTGCCATCAGAACAGACTGCCTGTCTTCCCCATCGTGGGGGTGAGAGCCCTTCTTCCATCAGACTGGGAATCCCCTAGGGCAAGGACTGTGTCTCCCAGATCCGAATCGGAGCTCCCAGTAGACAGAAGTTCGGTCTCCTCCCTCAGACTAGTACTCCCCAGAGACAAAGCTGTGTCTGCTCTCAGCAGAGGGAACTCCCTCAGGGTGGGCCCCTCCCTGATTTTCCTTCCAGGTGGGGGCTTCCCATGAGCAGGGGCCATGTGTCCTTTATTGCCCCGGAGTGAGGGTCACATCTCCCATATTAATCAGGGGAAAACCAAGAGCAGTGTGTGTGCCCTTCCCATCAGATTGGCATGTCTCCCCTCACAGTCTGGGGAAATTCCTAGGGGCCAAGGCCATGTCTCTGCCTCAGCTTGGGAGTTCTCTGATGGTACAAATCTTGTCTCCGTCATCAGACTAGAAGATGCCTAAGGTAGAGTCTGTGCCTCCCCCATTAGTCCAGGAGGCCCCCAGTGGTAAGGGTCCTATTCACACCGAGCAGACTGAAGGATTCCCCAAAGCAGGGTCTGTGTCCTGCCCATAGACAGATGCTCCCTGGGGCTGAGCCCTGTCTCCCCCACCTGACTAGCATTTCCCCCACAGTGGGAAGAGGTGAGCGGCTACGATGAAAACATGAACACCATCCGCACGTACCAGGTGTGCAATGTATTTGAGTCAAGCCAGAACAACTGGCTACGGACCAAATTCATCCGGCGCCGCGGCGCCCACCGCATCCACGTGGAGATGAAGTTCTCTGTGCGTGACTGCAGCAGCATCCCCAGCGTGCCCGGCTCCTGCAAGGAGACCTTCAACCTCTATTACTATGAGGCTGACTACGACTCGGCCACCAAGACCTTCCCCAACTGGATGGAGAACCCATGGGTGAAGGTGGATACCATTGCGGCCGACGAGAGCTTCTCTCAGGTGGACCTGGGTGGCCGGGTCATGAAGATCAACACCGAGGTGCGGAGCTTCGGGCCGGTGTCCCGCAGCGGCTTCTACCTGGCCTTCCAGGACTACGGTGGCTGCATGTCCCTTATTGCTGTGCGTGTCTTCTACCGCAAGTGCCCCCGCATCATCCAGAATGGCGCCGTCTTCCAGGAGACACTGTCGGGGGCGGAGAGCACATCGCTGGTGGCTGCCCGGGGCAGCTGTATCGCCAATGCCGAGGAGGTGGACGTACCCATCAAGCTCTACTGTAACGGGGACGGCGAGTGGCTGGTGCCCATCGGACGCTGCATGTGCAAAGCCGGCTTTGAGGCCGTGGAGAATGGCACAGTCTGCAGAGGTGAGCACCACCGCAGTGGGGCAGGGGCCCCCTGCAAGCACATGGAGTTGGTATTGCCTGTGGGCTTGGGCCTGGGCCGGGGTCTCAGGCTGACAAAGGCAGCGGCCTGGAGCCGACTGTGAGGCACTCTTTGGCCGGGTTTCCAAATCTGCAGCCACTGTTCAGAGTCTTAGAGGGAAACAGTTGAAGAGAGCTATTTGTTGAATGGTGAGAGCACACAAGGTGCTTTCAGTTGGTACAAGGATGAACGTTCCTCATTTTAGTTATGACCTATCAACCATGGGAAGTGGTGCTGTGTGTCTTCATTGGCAAAAGTGATGTGGTTTCGTTTTTATAGAAATAAGTCATAGTAAATAACATTTATAAGTTCACACTTACTGGACTTTGGCCGAATCGGTCAGCATAGGCCAGGTTAGATGGAAGTGACCAAACAGTAGGAGTTTGTTTCTCACCAGTGCTGCCTGTCCATCGTGGGTCGGCTCCGGGCTTCCTCCCTCTGGGAGCTGAGTGGAGGGAGGGGCGCTGTTTGGAATGCTGGGATCATGGGGACAGAGGAAACCGTGTGAGCTGGACCGTGGGCTGGCTTTAGAGCTCTGCCTTCCGTGGCCTTGCACATGCCTCTGTGCGCTTGAGTGGCCAAGGCAAGGCATGTGCTTACTTCTGATCCTAGGAGGTGGACCCCTGACCACCACTTTGACAGTGGGCTCAGCACTTTCTAGGTCTAACTCATGTAATCCTCACAAGAGCCCTGTGAGAGAGAGTGTGCCGTTTTATAGGAAGAAATTGAGGCTCAGAGAGTGAGAGAGGGAACAGGAGTTTTCTGCAGGCAGTGTGATTCCAAGTTCGCCCTTAGCCACCATGCCCCTTTGGTGGACTTAAGGAAATGTCCTAAGTAAGGTGATTATGGTGAAGGATCATGGAGGTGGTCTGCAAACCTAAGAGGTTTGTAAGAGGTGATGCACGGTGGTAGACAGCTGTGAAAGTGGACAGACTTGTGTTTGGACACCAGCCCTGCCTGTTATTAGCTGTCTGTCCTAAGCTGAATATGAAACCCTCTTTCATAGGGTACATAGAGACTCAACATGTCAAGACTGTGAAGCATCTATAATGACTTGTAGTATACAGTAGGAGCTTAATAACTTAACTAAATGAGATGGAATATGTACAAAGCACGTCCTGGTGCAGGCACTCTGCAGGGTGAGCTGTGATGGTCATTTAAAGCCCTATATGTACTACTTTCTCTTGCCTTCCCTGCTGGAATCGGATCCCGGGGTCCCCCATGTGCCAGGCAAAGAGTCTGGACCCGACTCCAGGGTCCCTGCAGCACTGGTGAAAGTGTGGCCTTGAGGTGGCCGCAGTGACCCTCCCCGTTATAAAATGCCATCACATCCACTGTCCCTATTCTTACCCTCCATGCTCTGAAGCAACATTTTAAAGGTGCCGGGGAGGGCACGTGGGGTGCAAGAGACAAGAGCAGGGGCCTGTGAGGAAGCTGCAGCCGTGTTCTCAAGAGACGGTGGCTGTGTGCAGTGGGCAGCTGCCATGCGGGGGATGCGCAGGGCCAGAATGAAGGGATGTGAGGAGGGTGAGCAAGAAGGATAGCAAGTGCAGACAGGTGGGAAAGGAGGAAACAGTGACGTCCGGCTTGCAGGGAGGTGACGGTCCTGGAAAAGACCCAAGGACATTGGGGGAAAAGCTGGTTTCTGGGGGAAGATAACAGATCAGGTTTTCTGTACTTGAGTGTGAAAGTGCACAGCCTCAGGAGGTGGGGGGCCATGTGGAGTGTAGGGCAGATTGTTTATTCACTCATCAGACCTCGCCTGTGCCTGCTCTGTGTCAGACCGTGAGCGTCAGGTAGGATGCTCAAGAATGCAGCTGTGGCCCTGCTGTCTAGGAGCTCACGGTCTGGCAGGGGACACAGACTGTACATGGAGAAGGGAGGGAATACTTTTGACCTGCTTTGATTGGAACCGCTCGGGCTGCAGTGGGCACAGAAAGAGAAGGAGGGCTTCACAGAGGAGGTGACATTGGGGCTGAGTCTTGGAAGAGGCATATGTTGACTGGGTGGCCCAGGCCTTCTGGAGGACGGGTCTACAAGGATCTGGGGACATGAAGCACCACATCCCGCTAGGGGGACTGGTACAGTGTCTGGCGTGGCTGTGGCTAGGATTGGGAAGGTGCCTGGGCGAAGAGGTACACTCGTTACCATTGCTGCATGACAATTCGCCCCAGAAGGTCGCAGCTGAAAACGAACGCATTTGTTTTTCTCAGCTTCCAGGTTATGGCTTAGGGGGTTTCCTCTGGTTCGAGGTCTCTCCTGGGGCTGCAGGTAGGCTCTGGGCTGGGGCCGCAGTATCATCTGATGGCCTCACTGGGGAGGGGTCTGCTTTCACTTTCACCTGCATGGTTGATTATGGGCTTTGGTCCCTCACCACAGGGATGCACATGGGCAGTGGCTGCCGCAGAGCGGCCGACCCGAGAGCTGGAGTGCACCCACAACAGGAGCCACAGTCTTTTTATGACCTCATCTCAGAAGCGACATCTCATTGCTTCTGCCATATTCTCTTTGTTAAAAGCCAGTCACCCAGTTCAGCCCACACTCCAGGAGAGGGAATTATGTGGGGTATGAGTGCCAGGAAGGGGGGTTGCTGAGGCCATCAGAGAGGCTGCCTGGCACAGGCAGGTTCTCCAAGTCCGAGCTTCTCCATGCAAGTAGGTCATGGCCCCCTCTGACCCAGGTCCCCGGACCTATGGCCTTCGGGCCTGCCCCAGGCCCAGCCCAGCCCAGCCAGCCATTGGGTGTGAATGGAGGCCAGTCAGGGTGTGGTTAATGAGCTCAGGAAGCCAGAAGGACACCAGCCAATGCCGTGGCCTGTGTTGTAGTCACCCAGAGGCACTGTTCCCACTGGCCCGGGACGTGTGGGAATGGTAGCTAAAGCTCACATGAGTGGTTGGCAACGTGCTTTCTCAGTCTCCAATTCAGGGATTCTTGGCCTTGACTGTGCCTCAGAATCCATTGGGAAGTTCATTACAATGCAGATTCCTGGGTCTGGTGCAAAGCTCTACCCCAGGTCTGATTCTGTGGCTCTGAGGGGCCAAGAATCAGCATGTTAACTTTTTGGGGGAGGGGAGAGAGAGCACAAGCAGGGAAGAGAGACAGAGAAAGAGAGAAAGAGAATCTTAAGCAGGGTCCATGCTCAACGTAGTGCCTGATGCAGGACTCGATCCCACAACCCTAAGACTATGACCTGAGCCCAAACCAAGAGTCGGACACTCAACCAGTTGAGCCATCCAGGCGCCCCAAGGATCAGCCTTTTTAAACCAGCAGCCCTCATGTTTCTGTAATAGGACCATTAGCTCAGACACATGGGCAACATATCCTTGGTCAGACAAACAGGACTTCAAGCCAGATTGATGAGCACAGGCCCGGCTGGGGAGCATCCCTGAGGGATGGAAGGGGCCATTAGCAGAATCTCCAGGAAAGATCCATTTAATATTGAAGCATAACTTGATAGAAAAAAATCCATTGCTTTGTTAATACAATTGGAGAAGATAAGGCTGGATAAAGTCTCCTTACAGATGACAAGTAGGTGAGTGACAGCCGTGGGGGGTGAAGAGGATGGACAATGGTGGCTAACAAAAGGTTGGAGTTCCCAGTGCACTGAGCATTTCACAAAACCACAGGCCAAACTGACTCAATCTGATCAGCCTCCTCTGGTGCCTACTGTGCGCAGAGCATAGTAGAAAAGGGAGGAGCCTGGAGAAGCCAGTCAGCCACTCAACAAGCCAAGTGCCCTCTGGGGGTCATTTAGCCCTCCAGCAAACACAGAGGTTCAACTTACCATGGTCCAACTTATAATTTTCCAACTTCACAGTGGTGCTCTAGTGAGACATATTCAGCAGAAACCATACTCCGAATTTTGAATTTTGACCTTTTTCTGGGCTGGTGATAGTTGGTTTGCTCCTCCCTGCCGATGCTGGGCAGCCAGCCACGCGATCGGGAGGGTAAACAAGTGGGTACACGGACAGCCATTCTGTACGCATGCAGCCATCTCTCTTCCGCTTTCAGTCCGGCATTCAGTAAAGTGCACGAGATATGTTAGAGGATGTTGCTCAACTGAGCGCATTTAAGGTAAGTGAGGGTTAGCAATGTTGTGCAGTAGGTTAGGTGTATTAAATGAGTCTTCCACTTACAATATTTTTGACGTACAGTGGGTTTATCAGGATGCAACCTCATCATCAGTTGGGGCAGGTCTGTGTGTACTGAGGACCATCTCTGAGCCCAGCACATACCGATGCTAACATGGAAGTGAATGAGTTTTTAGTCTGAGTGGGTGGACGGGAGTAGATGGAGAGGAAAAGTTAGGGAGCACATAAATAAAATCGTTGTAGGCTGTGGCAAATGAAAGGGGGAAAGAACTGCAGCAATAGAGATCAAAGAAGACTTGCTCTATCCAGGTGGGCCAGGGAAGGCTTCTTGGAAGAGGTGTCACTTGAGCTGACAGGGGCTGCCCTGGGAAGGCTGGAGGAGAGCACCTGTGACACAAGGTTTGGCTCCCTGGCCCCTGGGTGAGCAGAAGACTCAGGCACATGGAGAATAAGGCAGAGTATGGTCTTTCCAGAAATGAGGTCCAGCCAGTCAGAGCACTTTGAAACTATGAGAAATAAAGCATCTTTTCTGAAGAAGGCTTTAAGGAGGAGGTGACATTTGAATTAGGCCCTGAAGAGTGAGTAGGATTTGGATGGGAGATAATTGCAGGTCAGGGAACCCACTGCATGAATAAAGTCCCCGAG
Source organism: Suricata suricatta (assembly GCF_006229205.1). Lineage (NCBI taxonomy): Eukaryota > Metazoa > Chordata > Mammalia > Carnivora > Herpestidae > Suricata > Suricata suricatta. Next base: position 125,413,506 of record NC_043707.1, on the reverse strand, counting down.
GTATGATAGTATAGGTGTGTTGGGTGGGTGTCCTGTGCTCTGTTGGGTGCAGGCTCTAAGGTCTGACCTCTCCCTATCCGTTCTTCTGTGCAGTTTTTATTGGGTACCTGATCAGGACCTGCACTGGCCATACAGCTGCCAGGTGAGGGACTCCAGAGACTTCCCCCAAAAGAACTCTGCCCGCTTCTCCTACCCAAGTCCCCAGTCTCCTCAGCATCATGGTCCCCACTAGAGCTTGTCACCAGCAGATCTGCTGCGGGGGGAAAGGGGTGGACAGGAGGGTGGCCTTGGAATTCCTTCCCTGCAGCGGCTGCTCCCCACAAGCCCCCTAGTCAGTTTCTTGACTCTTTCCAGATGTTCATAAGCTTGATTGTGAATGTGCTCCTGCCTCAGTTTCTCCAAGTTTGTCTCTGTATTCCAGTTTCTCTGGGTCTCTCCTTCCCTCCCTCAGCTCCTACTTGCCCCAGCCATCAGATCCCCCCCACCTAACTGCTGGTGGGGACCCTGCCCTCCTCTCTCCCAACAGCAGACCCGCGTCTATAAGGGATCTGGAGGCAGTTCCACAGTGATCGTGATCGCCGTGTTCTATCGGGGTGGAATGGGATTTTTAATATTTGGCTTGGACAGGGAGAGGGGCTGTGAGCCAACGGGGAGGGGAGTGGCGTGGAGGGCGGTTGCACGTTCATGTTGATCCTCTGGCTCCATCTAGACTCCCAGGTCCCAGCTGCTGGGCTTCTCCCAGCCTCTCCCTCTCCTCCACCCTGCCCTGCTTGGCAGCTCCCAGCCCTGCTACCCACCCACCCTGCCCCCACCACCCCAGCCGAGGCTGCTCCTTGACCTTGTCCTTGGAGACCTGGTTTCAAATCCCAGCTCTGCCTGTCTGTGTGTGACCTTGGACTAGCAGCTGACCCTCTCCCAGCCTTTGTTTTCTCATCTGCAAAACAGGACAAACAGAAAGGCTGCTGTGCAGAGTAAATGAGAAAATGCCTAGAAGTGTTATAAAAATAAAATCAGGGACTTCTATGAACACTGTCTTCTGCGGTGAATGTTTTTCCCTCCTCTGATGAGCTTTTGATTTTGAGGAAAAAAAATTTTTCCTTACCACAAAAGCAGTGTAGGTCATTTGTAGAATCTTTAGAAATTACTGATAAGCAAAAAGGACAAAATTAAGATCATCCAGAGATAGTCACTGTTAACAGGCCGGTGGAGATCCTTCTAGGTGTATTTACACATATTGATTTATTTTTGATTTATTTTTTAATGTTTGCTTATTTTTGAGAGAAAGAGAGACAGAACGTGAGCAGGAGAGGGGTAGAGAGAGAGGGAGACTCAGAACTCGAAGCAGGCTCTAGGCTCTGAGCTGTCAGCACAGAGCCTGAGGTGGGGCTTGAAATCACGAACTCTGAGATCATGACCTGAGCTGAAGTCAGACGCTTAACCAACTGAGCCATCCAGGTGCCCCCATATTGATTATTTTTAAAGAAAAAAAATGAACTCCTGCTAAAAATGCAGCAGGATTTTTGACTGATTGATGTGTCATGGGCACGTTCCCATGTCATGTTAGACCTCCAGCAGCATTTTGAAAGGCTTTTAGAATTCGATAGGAAAGATGGGTCATAATTTATTTACTAGTCCTCTGTTGATCGACACATAGATTGCTGGCCATTTTTTGCTATCTTAATGCTGGGCTGCATGTCGTTGTCCTGTCTCTTTGTGCACTATTACTGGAATTTGAGTAGATATGTTTCCAGATGTGGAATTGTGAGATCAAATGTTTTCTGGAGCCGTGACGCACAAGTTACCCTCCAGAAAGGGACCGCCCAGGTACCCTCCTGGCAGCCGACTTCCAGAGTGTCTGTTTCTCCACATGCTAACCAGTAGGAGATATTATGCCTGTTGCTTTATTTTCTGTTTTTCCCCCAGAATCCTGTGCTCCCTCAGCCAAGGGAGGGAGGGGCCAGGGGTTGTCTCTGGGCCCTTGGGGTTGGATCCTGCTCCTTCCTACCCTGCTTTCAGTTCCAGTCCTTCCCATAGAGGCTGGACCGGTGGCCCAGATGCTTCTGGCAAGTCTGTGGGGTAGGGCGCGGTCAGTCTTGGGGTGAGGAGGAGGGAGGCCGCCAGCTGGCAGGGCCCGTGCTGGCTGGGGAAAGGGTGTGAGGGTTGGAATGCTGGGTGGGAGGAGAGGCCCAGACCCCCACACAGAAAGTTCTGCTGCGTCTCTTCAAGGGCAGGGTGGAGACGCCCAGCTGGGGGAGCGGGAGGGGTAATAGGCATCCCCTCCAGACCCCCAGGCTCAGGCTAGGCCCCAGACCACACAGGCCAGCCTTTTGAAAAGGGGATTGGAGGGGACCTGGGCCAGCGCACTCAGGCTCTCCAGTTCTCTGCTCTTAAAAATGGAAGTGCCCTTCCCCCATGCTCTCCATCCATCTGCCCATGCATTGGTCCTCATGTCCAGCCAGCCACCCATCAGAGATTCTCTGAACACAAGCTTCAGATATTTTTGCTTCTTGGAGAGGCCATTGATGTCTTCATAGAAGACCAGGAGGCTGGCACATATTGAGTGCCTGTCACGTGCCAGGGGCTGTGCTGGGCATTGGGGTTTTTGGAAAGATCAGTTATGGGCCCTGCCCTCACGGACCACTCAGTCCAGAGATGTTGACAGACGTGCCTGTAGGTATGGAGGGTGGAAGCAGACAAAGGCACCCAGCCCACCTAGGGAAGCATCAGCCAGGGCCTTGATGGTCAGAGGAAGGCTTCTAGAAAGAGGAGCTGTTTCCGTGGAAGCCCAGTGAGGAGCAGGGGTTAGCCAGGTGAGGAGGAAGAGGTGTAAAGGCCCTGAGGCAGCCAGAGTGGGTATTCCTAGAAAGGAAGGGAGGGCCATTTCAGCCTAATTTCCTCTCTGAGTCAACTAAACGGAAGGATCTGAATATCAGGGCATGGGATGATAGGGTCTTCGTATTCCCTCAGGGGTCTGGGCAGGAAATATTGAACAATTTTGACCTCCAGTGCTCATAACAGCTCCCCAGGCCCCTATTGTGCACCAGACCCTGGGCCAGATGTGGAGACTGCAGAGAAAATGAAGGCGCTTCCTTCCTAGAGCTTCCAGGCTGGGGTGGGGGGAGATGGCTCCTTCTGTTACTATAGCTTGGGGCACTTGGGATGGAGTCAAGGGAAAGCTGGGGAGGCCCCCTGGAGGAGGAGTCATTTTCCCAGGGCTCTAGAGATCGGAAGGAACCAAAGGCAGGAATTAATCCAGAAAAAGACAGTCAGAAATGATACTGACTTTTTAAACCCTGGCCTCTTGCTGACTGACCACCTCCACCCCCGACAAGGTGGGGCCATCTGGTGATGGGGGTGGGGGTGGGCAGAGGAGAAGGGTAGAGGGATGCCAGGCTCTTTAGCTCCATGCTGTCAAGGGGCTGAGTGAGGCAGAGGCTGCAAGGAGTCCTGAGGGCAGGGGCGGGAGGCCCTGCTGGGTGCCCAGTGCTGTTGTTAAATGCTCCAGTACCTTTTTTTTTTTTTTTATAAATTATCCTCTTTTATTTTTTTTAATGTTTTTAATTTATTTTTTGAGAGACAGAGAGAGACAGTGCAAGCAGGGGAGGGAGATACAGAATCTGAGGCAGGCTCCAGGCTCTGAGCTAGCTGTCAGCACAGAGCCCGACACAGGGCTCGAACCCACGACTGTGAGATCATGACCTGAGCCAAAGCTGGATGCTCAACTGACTGAGCCACCCAGGCGCCCCATCCAGTACCTTTTTGAATCTTCTGTTGATACCATTAGCTCCATTTTACAAATGATGAGACTGAGGTCCAGGGAAGGTCAGCAAGCTGCCCAAGACCACATGGCCAGTACGCAGTGGAGACGGAATGTGAATTTGGCTTTCTTCAACCGTTGGACAACTGATTAACCAGAATGGGGCGGGGCCTGCATGTACTCTGTCCTCCCCCACCTCCCAGATTGCTGAGGGGCCCCAGAGGCGGTGGGGGGAAGGGCTTCACAGATAACCGGTGGAGGGGCTCAGGACTGTGGGGCCGCCCTGGTGGGACAATCAGAAGGGCTTCCTGGTAGGGGAGGGCGGCTCGTGTCTGGGCCTGGAAGGACGAGTTGCTTTTGTATCGAGATGCCGAGCACAATGGAATGCCGTCCCAGCGCAAAGATTCAGGGGTGGAGAAGCCTCTTGGGGTCTCTTCCCTTCATGCCCAGGGGAAAGAAGGCCTCCAGGAGGGGCATGCACCCACCCCATCTAACCTCTGGCCAAACAGAAGAGTCTGTCCGCCCCTCCCCCTCCTCCACCCCCATCATTCCCCGAATGTTCACCTCATCTCTCAAACTGCACGGTGACCTTGTTGAGTGCCCCCAGCAGCCTAGGAAGCAGACTGGGGCCCACAGTCACACTCCTTGGAGGTAGCAGGGATGAGGTGCATTCCCATGCCCCCCACTCCGATTTCTCTCACTTCTTGGAGGCGGCAAAAAGCTGTGGTGGGCACCCAGCACTCACATTTTTTAGGAGCTGGCCGTGGACCAGGCTGCTCTCACTCTGGGTCTCAGTGACTCTCCGTCCCTCCCTTGGAGTTAGGTATCATCATTTCTGGGTTTTGGTGTGGTTGTTTTTTTTTTTTTAATGTTTATTTATTTTAGAGAGACAGAGCATGAGCAGGGGAGGGGCAGAGAGTGAGGGAGACACAGAATCTGAAGCAGGCTCCAGGCTCTGAGCTGTCAGCACAGAGCTCAACGGAGGGGCTCGAACTCACAAACCATGAGATAATGACCTGAGCCAAAGTCGGCCGCTTAACTGACTGAGCCACCCAGGCACCCCTCATCATTTCTGTTTTACAGAAGAGGAAACTGAGGCCCAGAGAGAGCACCAGCTTGCACGGTTAAGAAGGGATAGGACTGGAGCGCAGGCCGTCCGACTCTGGAGCCCCTGTGCTGTCCTCTCTCTCTCTCGCTCTCTCTCTCTCAGCCCCAGGCTGGCGTGGGGCCCTGGAGGCACCAAGGCCGACGGTTTGGTCACAGGCTGCTTCTGCAGCACTCTGGCAAGACCATGAACAGCTGGGGAAGCTCCCTTCCCTCCAGCCGCTGCCTTTACATCTGGCTGGGCTTCAGGATCTGGCGAGAGCAGTCCGTTTATTGAGGAAGTTTATGCATTTAACAGTTTAAGCCTTTCTAAGCTTGTGGTACAACAGGATTTGGGAGCCGTTAACAATTCCGTGTGGTTAAGAGATTTTCATTGCTCTGCGGCAGCTGCCTCTGGCCCCACGGGCCCCACTCCGGCCTCCACCCCGCCCTGCGGGGGCACCCTCTCCCCGGGGCCCTTTGTCCTCAGCCCCCATCCTGCTGGCTTCTCCCTGCTCCCCCCTACTTCAAACCTTTAGGTATGAACTTTGACCTCAGAGGAGGAACAGGCCCAGAGACGGGAATTCCGGGCGCATTGGCCCGGGCCACACAGCACGTAAGAAGCTTGAATCAACCTGTCTGGAAAAGCCCGAGTCCTTTCCCCTGCCCCAGACTGCTTTCCTTGGGGAGGTAGGGAACATTGTATTGTGAAGTCCTCACCGGCAGAGCTGACAGAGCCCCTTGGAGACCACCCTGTGCTTGATCCCTACCAAGGCCTTGGGCAGAGAGGGGGTGGGTGCCTTGCCCAGGTACAGAGCTAGAATTGGAACTCAGGCCTCCTGAAGTCCTAATGAGAATTCTTCACACCACACACCAAACTGGTGGGGAGTTTTTCCATAGCCTGGGGGGGAAATGCCATTTGTAATTATAATGTCTTACATATGTACAGTATTTATTTACTTACACCCTGCCTGTTCCAGAAAAGATTAGAGGCTGCTTGTGTATAACATTTGGTCTCACCCTATGAGATACTTTGATCTGCATGATACCCACATGAGAGAAGCAAGGCGAAGGTTATTATCGGCATTTTAGAGACAAGGAAAATTCAAGTCAGGAGAGGACCTGACTTCCCCAGGTCACACTACACTTTGGGGCAGAACTAGGACTAGATGACATGGGCTCCCTCTGGAGAGACAGACAGCCTCCACCCTTGGCCTCCATCCCAGCAAGGATGAGACCCCAGCCTCCCCGCGAACACCACAGGGGACCTTAGTCTCCATCTGGGTGGGAAGAGGTGGTCCACCCCCGGGATGAGTTGCTCGAAGCTCGGATGCAGGGTTTGCGTGAAGAGGAGTGTGGGGGTGAGTGTGGTGGGTTATGAACCGACTCCTGACAAACTTTAGATGAACCAGCCCAAGGCCAGAGGGGGGACCAACCAGCGTCTCCCTGAGGGTCGGTCGGCCTTGGGACTCCTCCCCTGTCTGGTATCTCAGGCCCTTGGCTTCTTCCGCAGGTCCTTCCAGTCTTTTCCCACAGAGTCCTATGGAGGTCGCCTGATGCTGTTGTTTTAGTCACACGGATTTGTTTACTGCTCATGGCTACCTGTCTGCCCAGCCAGCCAGCAAGCCCACAGCGCACACTCACCCCCCTGCACTGGCGTGCAAGCAGCACCCTCGCTGTGCCTCCTGTCCTCTCTGCTCCCCGAGGGAAGGGCCCTAGATGACTGCTCAGCAACTTCATGGTTATGAAAACTGAGGCCCAAACATGTCAGATGGAGCGGCCTGTCCGGGACATAGTGTTCGGTCAGGGCTCCATCCCAGCTCCCTGTACCTCTGCGGGACCCCAGGCATGTACACCAGAGACAAAAGCCCAAGGAGGAAGGGACACACGTTGGTGGGTTGACCTCCTGCTAGTCACCAGGCCTTATCCCCTAGGCTCCACTTTACTTTCACTTTACTGAATCCTTTTTTTTTTTTTTTAACATTTTTGGTTTTTAACAGCATTTTATTATTTTCTTCTTCCTTTCTTCCTTCCTTCTTTCCTTCCTGCCTTCCCTTTTCCTTTCTTCCTTCCTTCTTTCCTTCCTTCCTTCCCTCTTCCTTTCTTCCTTCCTTTCTTTCTTTCTTTTTGAAAGAGAGAGAGAGAGCAAGCAGGGAGAGGGGCAGAGAGAGAGAGAGAGCATGCAGGAAGGGGTGGAGGGGAATCTTAAGCAGGCTCCATGCCCAGTGCAGAGCCCCATGTGGGACTCCATCCCACGACCCCAGGATCATGACCTGAGTCGAAATCAAGAGTCGGACGCTCAACCACCTAAGCCACCCAGGCACTCCAGCTTTACTGAATCCAACAGGTTCCAGAAGTTGGCTATAGGTGATACTCTCATTTTAGAGAGGGGGAAGTGGAGGCTCAGAGAGGTTAAAACACCAGCCTGAGATCACACAGCCAATGGATGGTGAGCCAGAAATGAAATCTAAAGCTTTCCTTCTCCCCCTGGAATATTTGTACATGTTTCATTGTTAGTAAAATCTTCTCCCAATTCTTATTTCATTTGGTTCTCAACAACCTAGGAAGTAAAGGGTGTTACCCCATTCTTCAGATGAGGAAATTAAGGCTCAGGGGGTGGAGTGAGCTGCCCGAGGCTCACGGTGCAAAGAGACAGAGCCGGGACCACAGCAAGGGTGCCAGGCCCGTTGGACCCTGGTGGCCAGGCTCTAACCCTCCTTGCTGCTTAGTCCTGTCTGGGGCTTCTCTTGAACCCACTCATGTCACACCTCTGCCCCATCATTCCATTCAAGCTGCTCAAAATCAAGGCCACCAGTGATGTCCATGTCACTAATCCCGTGGTCAGCTCCCAGGCCCCAGTGTCCCTGAGGCTGAGACAGAGTGACTACTGCGTCTCCTGGGCTCGCTCTGTCTCCTGGCATCCCTGGTGCTTCGTAGCCAGTTC
>NC_043707.1:125275907-125405622 GCF_006229205.1 Suricata suricatta | reverse complement strand
AGTCAGAGGCCTGCCCACCTCTATCTCTCTGTCCACAGTGAATTTTAGGCCCAGAGCCTCGTGTTTCACCGCTCCTTCCAGGAAACCAGACTCAAGTTCCTTTCCTTAAACGTGTTGCCATCTGTTTAGCAACATTTTAAAGACCTAAGAGTGGCTGCTGGCCTTTTTGCACTGCCTGGGCGGCCATGCAGCCTTCGGAGCCCCACATCCGTCTCCCTGGCAACCCTAGCCCTAGGCTGCGCTCCCCTCCACACCCTGCTGTCAGAGCTGTCTGTCTGTGGGAGCTCCCTGGAGGCCTGAGACGGATGTGTATGCACACACGTGCTGGGTCTGTGCATCAGGGCAGAACATCCCGGCTTGCATGCGTGTGTGTGTGTGTGTGTGTGTGTGTGTGCGCACCCGCGCGTGAGTGTATGCGTGTGCACTGGCTCCATTAGGTGTGTGAGTGTTTGCTGGGCCTGCTGGGAGTGTGTTTGTGTCTGTATGTGCACAGGTGTGTCCATTGACCCAACATCCACCTGTGTGCCTGAAACATTTCTGGACATATGAGCAGGTACGTACACTTCAGGGGTGGGACATATATGTGTCCTTGTCTGAGCAGGTCACCCTGGAGCCCACTGCAAGTCATTATTGTCCCTGTATTTGTGTGTTGCTCTGTCTCTCTGACCTGCATCAGCGTCCATGTGTGCAGCAGGGAGCATATGCACACATGTGCCAGATCAGCTGGGCCAGTACATGTAAAGGAATGTGTGTGCCACACGAAACAAGTGTGTGCATCCATCCTTGTATGTGAGGGTCCCTATCCACGTCCCTGAGTGTGTGCATCCGGGTCATGTGGGTACGTGTGCTTTTGAGCACATCCGTCTACAGGAGATCCAGCCAGAGTACATATTCATGCATATACTTGAAAATAGGTATTTGTAAGCGTGTGTGTGTACACGCTCTGGAAAATATCAGACTGTGCATGTATTACACACACACACACACACACACACAGAGTTTCTGGGGGCCAGGATGTCAGGGTCATTGATTTTCTGTCTCTTAGAAATTCCCTTTGAGGTCCCTTCATGTCTCTTTCATGAACCAAAGTCAGCAGTTGCAATGTTCTTAAAGCAAATAGGGCCCATTTTGTAGCAAGGCTGGCCTGCCCTCCTCTCCCGCTGGTTGTGCAGACAACGCGGACATGCAGACGCTGCTTATCATTCATAGGAAGAGTGTGGGGACCCTGGGGGGGTTCGGTGAGAGTCCTGGGCTGGGGTCAGGGTCCTCCTCCAGGCTCTGCTGTTTTCCAATTGGATGGCTTCGGGCATTTCCCTTCACTTCCTGGAGCCTCGAGCTGCTACCTCCAAAGAGGGTGGGAAAGGCTTGATGACAAAGTCCCCGCCCAGGCTGGGGCTTGTGGTCCCTCTCACATCTGTCTTGGGTGTTATGTTTACGCAGCATTTTCTCTTTCTTCCTGGGAGAGAGGCTGTGTCTACACAATACCCCAAAGCCGGGGTCATGGACAGGCCGGTGGAGGAGCCATGTGTGACAGAGGGAAGGGCACACATGAACTGTGCACCCCTATTGTGCACTGGCCCTGTGCTGCAAGGACGTGGCTACTGTCACTTCTGTGTCACTAATGTCACCAGCTGCTGCCCTCTGTGACAGCCGGTGTTATCCTTATCCCACAAAGGAGGAAACTGAGGCCAGGAAATTACAAGGACTTGCCTGAACCCACTTTGGGTAGCAGGTGGCCAGCCGGAAGTGGGACACAGGTCTGTCCATCTCCAGAGCCTTCCTGCCCACATTACAAGAACACTTCCAGGTGGGAGTAAGAGGCCAGGCCTTGAAAGATGCCCACATCCCCACAGAAGGCAGGATGGTGCACAAGCCCAGGGCGCTATGTGAGCGAGGTAAGAGAGCACCAGTCTGTAGGGAAGCAGGCCCGCTGGGGCTCTCCCTGCCCCCTCCCGCTCCAGATGGGGTCCCCTCCCACCCCTCGAGCTGCAGTCTTTGTGGCCCGGGAAGAATGCCTCTCTTTATCTCCCCAATGCCCCTTCCCTTTGATTCTCTTCTCTCCAGCGTTTCTGCTGACCTCTGCGTGTTGGGAATCCAATTAGAGGAGCGGACAGAGAGAGTGGCGGCCGCGCCGAATCCCGCCTCGGCCCCTCTGAGCACGCCCGGTGGAGCTGCAGGCTCACGGGGCCTGCTTGTCATGCGGGGCCCCCGCGCTGGGCTTTGTGGGGATTAGCTGCCGGGGTGGGGGCGGGGGGCACTCTGCAGATGGGACCAGAAGTGACACTGGTGAATGTCACATCCCAGTGGAGAGTGGAGGGAGGCCCCACTGCTCAGTGCAGCATCCAGCTGGGGGTAGTGGGGGGAAGGGAGGTGGGAGGGAGGCTGGCTTGGTAAGGAGTGGCCACTCTGACCCATGAGGGTGCTTAGGGGAAGCGATGGCCCAGTTGGGTCCTTTGGTTCCCCATTTGGGGCCTGGAGGGTCAAGGCCCAAAGCTGGAGTGAAGGAGAGCTGGCCACCAGGCTTGGATCTGCTGCTGTGGGGGAGGAGACCAGAATGTTCCCCAGGAAGGAACTTGGGAGTCAACGTGATTGCAGGGATGGGCTCTTGTCTTAAAGTTTCTTTTGCATAGGATTGCCAAGGGGATCCCAAGTCATGGGGAGGGGGAGCCAATGAGAGATGGTATCTAAAGAAACAGCCACCACAAGCCATTCCAGACTTAAGACCAAGACCCTGCTCTTCCCCACCTGCCACCATGGAGTTACCCTCCTGTTTTACAGCTAAGGAAAATGAGGCCAGTCAGGGCAGAGCTGGGATTCCTCATTCCCAACCTACCCTCATGTCACCCTGACCCCACCCCCGACTTCTTGATTGAGCAGAGTCCCTGTGTCCCCTCCTCAAGGAGGGATATGGTGTCTGAGGATGTGGATTTGGGGGCCTCAGGGAAAGCAGCAGCCTCATCCCTGTCCCAGGAGCACCAGACGGAATGTGGTCTGACCCTCTGCCCATGACCAGCAAGTGCCCCGGCACCTCTGGAAATGACCAGAGCCTATAGTGTGCTGGGCCTGAACACAGGTGGGGAACAACATGGCCTCTGCCCGCCAGGAGCTCATAGTGGAGAGAGACCAGGAGAGATGGAACCCTGATGCCCAGATGATGAAGTGTGTGAAGCGGGGAGCTGAGGACTGCGAGAACCCATAAGACAGCCTGGAGGGTGGGTATGAGACCACACTTGGTCTGGGCGTCCCAGAGGGCTTCCTGGAAGAAGGGACACCTGAGCTAAGACCAGGAGGACAAGCAGAAATAGCTCGAGGAAGCCCTGGATATGCCAGGCCTGAGAGGCAGGGCAGGTGTGAGGCTTCCCAGAGTGGGGCACCTGCCCACCACCATCCCCACCCTCATTCCACAACTGCCTGGGCTGGGCAGGGCTGACCCCCCTCCCAGCCCAGCACCCCAGTGTGGCTGCACAGCTGTGCCTGCCTCCCCAGCCTGACAGACTTGGCAGCTTCTGGATGCTCAGCGTCTTTAGTCAGAGTCACTGCAGGGTGAGACCTGAGAACCAGGGGTGTCTGAAGGTGGTCCGTGGCCAGTGCTAGCGGTTAAGAGGCCACAGGGCCTGAGAGCACACTATTGAGAACCCGCATTTCTTCAGCCAAGCCCCTTACACGCGCTCGTTTCTCATCCCACCAACCCCAGGGAATAGGAATTGACACCGTGTTTTACAAATGAGGAAATGGGTTCAGAGAGGCAAAGGGACTTGCCCCAACTCACAGAGCATGTTAATCTATGAAACTGACACTTAAGCTCAGGACCCCATAGACCCTCCGGGATGCAGCCATTGGCGCGGATGTGAGTTTATCGAGTTGACTTTGGTTCGCTCCAACACGGTGGCTGGCACATGGCGGGTGCTCAGTGAGTGAGCGGTGGCTCCGTGGGTGGGGGGATGGAAGGATGGATGGATGGGTGGACAAAACATATCAATCAGTCAATCAGTGCTTCCTTACCTGGTGCCTTCTTTTTTAAATCACAAACTACACCAACCCCCATCCTGCCAGGGAAGGCCACATTAAATATGAATTAATCTTTCAGCTCAGTTCTGGTGAATACAAAATGAGCAGGGCATGAGGACTCAAGAGAGCAAGAAAAGACACCCCGTCTCCTTCCCACACCTGTCTGGGCCTGAAATGCACATGCACCCCCTGAAACACACACACACAGCCCCACAGACCCACACACACCCTCCCTCACAGCTGGTGCCTCAGGCCAGGACAGAAGCTCCAGGGACAGCCCCTCTGGGGACCTCATCCCACCCCACCCCCAGCTCTGAGTGGGCCTCATGGGGCTCAGCCCTGGCCTGCCAGCTGGTCCCTGCAACAGCACACCTACCCCTCCCTCTGAACTTGACTCCTCCCCTGCCCACCTCCTGCTTCCCTCCTCCCTCCCTTTGTCCCTCCTTCCCATTCTCCTGTGTTTTCCTCCTTTCTTCTCTCCTCTCTTGGGGTCTGCCTTGATCCACTTTTGGGTCTAGTCCTCTGTCTGCCTTCCTGCACCAGTTGACCATCCTCAGTCTCTCCGTCTTGCCCCTCGCAGCCTGACTTCTCCCTTCTCCTCGCCCTTCCCCACTTCTTCCCTCAGGCCATAGGAGACCACTTGCACTTGCCCAGATGTCACGGGCCTGGCGAGCTATAGGCTGGAGAGTGTCCTCTACCCAGACCTTCACTGGTCAAGCTGCCCCCCACCTTCTCCCAGGGGAGGGGTGTGGTGCACACGTGAAGGTTTGGGGAGGAGAGCCTGGCTGCCTCAGTCTTCTCACCTGTCACCTGGTGCAATCACCTGGCCAGGCTGAGCACACTCTCCTTGCTCACCAGTTTACTAGCTGTACACGCTTACTGAGCAGCCCCTGCCCCATGCCCGGGCCAGGTGGGGCCTGGAGGAAGCCACCGAAGGCTCCACAGGATTCACAGAGCCCTGGTTCGGATTTCCTCCTTGCCTGGAGCAGGTGCCCCCACCTCCGAATCTCAGTTTTCTTGTCTGTAAAATAAGGACGAGAGAGTCGGCCTGGCAGGGCTGTATGAAGCTCAGAGTGCTCAGTGTCTCCACCTGACACACAGTAGGTGTGCACAGTAGGTGCTCCAGGGAGGCCTTAGAAGACAAGAGAGAAGTTCTGGGTTCTCGCAGCCCAGTAGAATTCAGCCCTTTGGGCTCTGAAAAGCTGGGACAGCCCTTTGCCCCTGGAGAGCAGGTTGAGGGGTGGGGGTCAGGGCTCACAGGGAAGAGGCCAGCCTCAGTCCTGAGGGATGTGAGGCTGCAGACCGAGGCCTGGCCAGCGTGGGGTTTATAGCCTAGCTGCTCTTCTCCTTCCCACCAAGGCTAGATTCCCACAGGTTTGGATTGGTGTTCCCTGCAGGTGTGGGATGAGTCACCCAGTCCGTAGAGTCCACACCATCCCCCTGACATCTGTTCAGGGGGGTTGGCCTGTACATTCTGCAAGTACTTCAGAAAGTGGGTTCCGAAGGGTCAGAGTGGTGTCCTGGTTTGGCATGACCCCCCATTTGTGGGTCCTTGAGTCACATCCAACCCCTCTGACTCCTGGTTTCCTCAGCAGGGCCTTTGAACAGATTAAACAAGGGGCTGAGGGCCCAGGGTGGGTGCTGGGTAAACCCCTACCCTCCCGCAGTGCCCGTCGTGTGCAGATTCCAGGCCCGCCCTCCCCCTGTGGCCCGACTTGGGCCCCCTCTTTTTAGGAACTGACCTCCCCTCCCACTGCCTGAGGAGCCTGGCCCCAGGACGCTGGCGCCCTCCACCCCCGCCCTCCACCTCCCTGCGACCACCCAGCCCAGCCAGCTGGGCTGGAGGCCATCAGAGGCTGTAAGCGACCTCCCCTTCTCCCCATACCCTGGACCCAGGGAGTCAGCAAGCCTTGGAGTGTGGGAGGAGGATAGAGACTGTGATTCTATCGGGTAAGGGTGGGGGTGAGGGCAAGAATCGGGCAGGTGCGTGCGTGTGTGTGTGCATGTGTGTGGGTGTATGTGCGTGTGTGAGAGCAAGAGATGGCCCGTGCACGTGTGCTTGCTGGGGAGGGGGCTGCAGATGTGTCTGAGGACCCGGGAAGGCAAGCCTGGGAGAGAGAAGACAAAAGAATGGAGTGAGCTGAAGAAGCCGCTGGGGTGGGAGGCTGAACCCATTTGTATGCAGCAGGGGCAGGAGCCCAGGAGGCGGGCTCTTCAGAGGAGCTCAGTTCCCAGGGCACTGGGGGAAACGGCTGTGTCTGCAGAGCCTCCCTCACACACGCCCTGCCCAGCCGCAATCAAACAGGTGGGGAAACTGAGGCAGGAAAGCCATACAGCAAGTGTCTGGTAGAGCTGGGACTAGAAGCTATAACCCAGCCAGCCTCCTAGACCGTGGCTCTTCTCATTAACTGACTGCCTCCGGGGACTCCAGTAGGTAAAGAATTGGGTAAACAAAGGAGTGAATGATGGCAGTTGACATTTGTAAAGCACGCTGGTGGGCAAACATTTTATGACACCTCGGTGATCTTTGCACAACCTATAACGTATGTGCTGTTTTTATCACCCCCCTTCTACAGATGGGAAAATTGAGGCAAAAAGCGATGAAGTGACTTGCTCAGTATCATACAGCTTGTAGGCGGCAGAGCAAGGGTTCAAAGCCAGGCCGGCTGGTGCCAGACTCTGCTCTTTGCAAGTGCCTGCACCACGTGGCCTCTTGGAGTGGGAGGTCCTTGAAAAGCAGAGACTGCCCATCTCTGTGCCCCCAGTTCTGAGCAGCGGCCCTGCACCTGGCAAATACTCAGTGATGCTGTTGAGTGAGTGAGTGAGTGAGTGAGTGAACGAATGAATGAATGAATGAGAGCCAGCTTTGCCACAAGGACATCTTCCCAGGCCCCGGAGCCCAGCTCTCTCATCACAGCCCTACTGCGTGTGCTTGGCTCCCATCCCCCACCAGGCAGGTGTTGCCTGTGCCCTCCACGGGGCCAGGCCCCATGGGGACAAAGCCGGGGGCGCGCCTGGGCGGCCCAGCCTCCGCGTAGGCTGAAGCTGCTAACAGGCTGGAAACCTCTTTTGTCAAAGCCTGCACTGCCTCCAACCTCCTTTAATTAAAGACAATCAGTGCTTTCAGCCCCTCTGCACAGCTCAGCTCCCCTGTTTGCAAACACACAGCTGTGGGGGCTTTGTGGGCCCCCCCTTGCCGCCGCCCCAGCCCCGCTTCCCCAGAGACACACAGAGGTGCCTTTATTATCGGCACTCGGGCTGCAGCACCAAGAGGCGGGCGCCTCACGCAAGGGAAGGATGGGAGCACTTTCTAGAGAGGCCGGGCAGCGGGAATTGCTGAGGCTCCCGGGGTGGGGGGGGGGGCCTGTCACACGTGGGCCGAGGGTCCTACTCTGTGAGGACCAGCCTGTGGGTGCCGACTCCAGCTGGCCACCTTTGAGGGATCTGCCACCTTCCTTTGTCCCCCTCCGTCTCTTTGGTCCTCTGGGCCCTGCTTCTTAGAATACAAGCTTCCCATGTGTTTTCTTCCAGAACCCTGTCTCTGATCTGGGCCACCGCAGGGCACAAATGCTGGCCCTGAGTGCCACCTAAAGATGGAAGGAAAAGGGAGAAGTGGCTTCTATTGGGCATCTGCTGTATGCTGGAACTCCGGGCTAGTACACCATAATTCCGAGTATCCCCATTTTATAGGCACAGACGCCAAGGCTCCAAGTGGCTCAGTAGCTCAGCCACAGCAGGAAGGAAGTAGCAGGACCCGGAATGCAAGGCCAGGCCTTCTGACCTGAGTGTACTCGTTGGATCTGAGCATACTTAGAGGTCCAGCCTCTTCGGGGTCAAGGGGCATCTGGTCCTGCTCCTCACCTGCCTCGGCCCCCGTGGACTGGGTCGGAGTCGTGCCAGGCAATCTCCGTTTTTTCTGGATGTGGAAGGAAGCACAGACGTAGC
This sequence comes from Suricata suricatta, assembly GCF_006229205.1. NCBI lineage: Eukaryota > Metazoa > Chordata > Mammalia > Carnivora > Herpestidae > Suricata > Suricata suricatta. Next base: position 125,397,669 of record NC_043707.1, on the reverse strand, counting down.
CATACCCTCCGGGAGCTCATGGTCAAACAGGAGAGGCCACGGGCAGACCCATGCCACAGTGTTGCCCTGTGATGGCAGAGGACTGCAGAATTCTCTGGCAGCACAGAGGTAGGACTGACTTGTCTGCAGGGCAAGGTGAAATATGTGAACAAATTAATGCTCAGGAATAAATAGTTACTCCCCCCTCCCCAAAAAGAGGACAGTGGACAGAAGCATCCTAGGCAAAGGGCAGGGCCATAAAAGAAAAGCAAATTTCCAGAAAGCTGAGCCATTCGGGCAGGGATGGGGTCACTGTGCCCATTGTGGAAGAGGGGTCCAAGGCCCATGTGGGCCAAGTGACTGGTCTAAGGTCACACAGAAAACTAGTGCAAGAAGGGGGGCCTGTCCTCCGCCCCCATGCGATCCTGCACCCACCTCTCTTTCTCGGCATTTTCCAAAGTTCTAAGTTGACACATACTTTTGAGACTATGTAATGAGGGCCTTCCGCACTAGACTTTTGATGCCAGTGGGAAACCACGTCTGTTTTTGCTCACCTTTGTATCCCAGCACTTAACCCGGTCCTGGTACCGAGCAGGAGCTCCGTAGGCATCTGCTGAGTAAATGAAATGTCCCAGGGAAGGCATGTGATGGGCCTGTGGGCTTCTCTTCTCCCTTTTGGGCCCAGGACAGACATCACATCACCTCGGAGCTGGCGCAAGTGGTGACATGCTCGTGTGACCACAGAGTCAAGTTCAGGCTCACGGTCTATAGAGGAGAACTTCCAAGTAGGATGAGATGATGATGATGGTGGTGATGACACTAAGATCTTAACTTTTACAGAGTGATTCCCACATGCTGGGCACAGTTCTAAGCTCTTAGGGTGTGTTTGATTCCCACAGCACCCCATGACCTGAGTCGTCTTCCTCCTCCTCCTCCTCCTCCTCCTCCTCTTCCTCCCCCTCTTCCTCCTCATTTTGCACAGGGGAAGTTGAGGCACAAAGGCGTTGAATAACTGGCCCAAGAGTACACGCCACTTACTTGCAAGGCCAGGACTCAAACCCAAGGAGCCTCGCTGCAGAGCCCTGCCCCCAACCACTATGCCATGCTGCCTCTCCTCTATTGGCATGGGACCCCTTGGCCCCCAGAGCCGGCCATCCTGAGGGCTGGTGCGCATCCAGCCTCACTGTGAGCCCCCTGCTTCCCACCCCTCCAGGTAGAGACCCAAAAGCTGAGTCAGAGCCGGCAGGGCCAGGCCGGGCCTGGGATCCATCTGCCTTTCGGCAGCTCCAGGCCCACTTCCTCTAGCCTGGACAGCTTCCCAGCGGTGCCTCTGCAGGCCCTTTCAAGTCCCCTGGCACCCCCAGCCCCACTTCCTGCGACCCCTGGCCCTGGCCTGACCCGCTTCACTCAATTTCCCAAGATGAGTTGCAGAAGCTGCAGGGTCTGTATGCAAAAACGGGAAAATTAACGAGCTGCTCCCCGGCAGTTGGCGGTTTCCAGGCACCAGCTGGCCTGGAGTATTTACTCAGCACCCTCAGAGCGAGACAATTAAGTGGAGCTTAGGCTGGGGTGCAGAGATGTCTACAGATCAGACAGAAACCCTTCTAAGATGTTTTTCCAAGGGATCAGTGCCTGAGAACACGTTTCCAGGAAACTGGGGTCTTTATTCATTCTTCCTAGTATATGACATATTAATACATATAACATACATTTTATATATGTGTGTGTATGTGTGTGTGTGTGTACACACACACACACATACACACACTCATTCATTTAGCATTCTCTGTGTGCTAGGCTCCTAACCTGGGTTACTTTTCAATCCTCGCCTGTTTTCTGCAAGGTGGTGAGAGTTGTTCCCATGTTACAGGTGAGAAAACTGAGGCCTAGCAAGGTTAGAAGACATCTCCCAGGTCACACAGGGGAGCTGGGATTTGAGCCCAGGTCCAGCTGACTCCGAGGTCCTGCTTCTGTCCGTAGAATGGGCCTCCTCCCCAGTCTTTGAGTGTATGGGCTACTGTGTTAGGCACCAAGGATGAGCCACTAGCAAGGAGAGACTCAGCGTGTGCCAGGCACCAGTTCTGCTCCAGGCACAGAGAAGAATGTGACTCTGAGACTGCTCCCCCGCCCTGGAAGTGCCATGTTAGGAGTACACCATATGCTATGCGATACGGGAGCCTCGGAAGGTCTGGTCCATTCAAATAGGATCCCGCAGGTGGGCAGGGCCTCGCTGAGGAAACCTCAGTTTTGACTGAGAAGGCTGAATAGGGAGCTTCCAAGTGACTAGGGGCCAAAGGACATTCCAGGCGCAGAGGTGTGTGCTGTGTGCGGTGTGCTGAGTGCTGGAAGTTGGCACCCAGTTCAATCTGGTGTCCGGTGAGATCACATGGTGGCATGGAGGGGGCAGGTAGGAGGAGAGAGACAGCGTAGAGAACACGGTGGGACAGATGGTTAAGGACCTTGAAGGCCTGGCTAAGTGGGTTGAACCGGGCATTAGCCTAAGAGAAGAGGAGTTGAACCCCGTTGCTGCTGACACACCCCTGCAGCAGGAGGTGTTTCCCCGCTCAGTGCTGCACCGCTGCTCCCCAGGCCGCTGGCCTTTCTCCTGTTCCCCGGGCCTCATGGTGGCCAGGGGGAGGAACAAGCCGGCTGTTTGGCCTTTGAGCCACCTCCTCCTTGCTGTCTTCCAGGAGCTACAAATCCACCTGTCCTCCATCACTCTCCAAATCAGTCCATTACTAACTCACTCTGACCTCAGACAAGTTACTTCCTCTCTGGCCCATAGTCTCCCCAAAAGTCAAGGAAGGAACTGACCCAGAGGTCTCCAGAGGCCCTTACACCTCTGCCTCCCAGAGTTCTCAGAGAAAATGAGTAGAAAGCTCTGCCTCTTAGGAGTTTCCCAGTGGGTGGGGAAGGGGGCAGGGAGTCTAGGGACTTCCGTGACAGCCACCTCCGGCAGAGCCATCAAGGCAGGAAGTTTGTCCTCCAACCTCTCTGCCTCCCTGACCCACCCCATCTGGGCCCCATCTTATTCCTTGTCACCTAATCTCCCCTGAGTTGTCACTTAGCTGCTGTCATCTCACCCCAAGACTGGATAAGCTCAAATGAGGGACTTTCAGACATCCTGACACACCAAAGAAGGTATATATTTGGACAGGGGCCTGGCAGCCTCAAGTCCCCCTCCCCAGTCCCACCTAGCCCACCGGCAGTCCCTGAGTGGCCTCTTTTGATTCCCTATCTTGGGGTGAGGGGACAAGGGCTGAGAGTAGGGAATCAGAAGAAACAGGGTCCGGTCTCAGCATGAGAGCCCACTTGCTGTGTGACCCTGCGTGAGTTCCTTGCCCTCTCCGAGCCTCCGTTCTCTCATCTGTACAGAGATGGGGATCGGATCTATGAATGGCCCTTAGCCCCAAGCGCATGATGCTCTTGGTCTGAGGGCGGGCCCAGCTGTCCTGAGCTTTGTGCCCTGCTGCCCTAGGAGATCCCCAAGGGCCAAATCCAGATCCCGCACTTGTGAATTCTGCGTCTCCGTTTGACCTAGCTCTGACCCCTCGCACCATGATGACCAGGACCACAGAGCAGGTGGCGTCAGTCCCACCACACTCAGGATGTCCAGGCTAGAATGCCATCCTGTCCCTCACTGTCCCTCTCCGTATGGCCAGTCCCCCAGCCAGTCGGTCCCCAGGAGTAGCCTGGCCAAGATAAGGAGCTAAAAATAACCCCACTGGGCCCTGGGAGTGGAGGGCAAAAACCATACACTATGGGGTGTTGGGGGGACTCCGTCGGTTGAGCATCTGACTTCAGCTCAGGTCATGACCTCGTGGTTCGTGAGTTCGAGCTCCATATCAGGCTCACTGCTGTCAGCCTATCAGTGCAGAGCCCACTTCAGATCCTCTGTCCCCCTCTCTCTGCTCCTACTCCCACTTGCGTCCTTTCAAAAATACATAAACATTAAAACAAAACTAAACACTGCGTAGGCTAGGCTGAGGAGGATGAACCTGCAGAGTTGGGCCCGGGCTTAGCCTCCGTAGTCCCTGGGCCCACCAGCTCCCATGTCTCCACACCCTGGGACATTTGTCGTAAATGCAAGCACAGCACCTGCCTCTCTGGGTATTGGGAGAAGCAAGAAATGCCTGCGAATTTAGGCCCCACCTTGCCGCCTGGCCCCAGATGTCCTGCCTGGCCGAGGAGGGTGGATAGCCCTACAGGAAGCTGGGACGCAGCAACCCTGCTGAAAGCGGGGTCACTGGGGGGGCCCTCTTGGGCCTGCTTGGGGGGTTTCTGCAAGTCTTCTACTCAGAGTGGGCAGCAGTGATGTCAGTGAAATCATGGAACACATTTTGTAAGAAAATTACTAAGGAACGGAAGGGGATGGAAATTATGAGCATTTGGAAACCAAGGTGGAAAGGAGTATGGGGTTGGTACTCAGGTGCCAAACCCACCCAGTTAAGGTGGGGGGGGAGGTCTCTCAGAATGAGGGGAGTTGGGAGGGGGGCTGTGGAAAGTGAAGTGCTCGAAAGTCACGATGAAATGGCATTGCCAAGTGACGACGGGAGGGGCCTTCAGGGCCAGCCGGTGAGGGAGAGGGATGTGGCACAGAGGTAAGAAGGGCCTTCCAAGTCTCTGGATCCTGGCCTCAGCCTCTTTGAGCCTCAGTGTCCTCATCTGTAAAATGGGCATGCAGATTAAAGGGAACAAACCTGGTGTCACTCAGCTTTGTGATCAGTAGCCAGTATTGATCTTCATTGTGGATGGGAGAGGTTTTGCTGCTAACCCAGCATGAAGCTTTGCAAGCAGGGCTTTGATGAGTGTTGGCAGAATGGCCGACTGCTGGGTGGTGGATTGGTGGGTCAACAAGCTGAAGGACAAAGATGAAGGAATGACTGCAGGTCATACTTACTGGGCGAGTGTAGGAACTTAAATCTGCCTTGTATGGTTCTCTTATTTCACCCACAATCTCCTAGCCAGCTGCTGACATCTACTCCCCTTTTAAATGATCATTTGTACTTAATGATAATTAGGCATATTACGTATTTATGACTTGGTTCAATATTATAATCCATTGTAGTCCTTTAATTAAAGCCCATCACCCACCTAGTACTTTTCTGTTTATAAAGCATGTCCACACCCATGAACTCACCTTACCCTCATGACAACCCGTCAGGCAGGTCCTCTTCACCTGTTTTCCAGGAGAGAAATCCAGGCTCAGAGAGGTTCAGTAACTTGTCAAAGGTCACACAGCTCCTAAGTGGCAGGGCCAAAATTCAAGCTCTGGGTCTTTTGTCTTCACGGCTCTCTCTACTGGAGTGGATCATTCTGGATGGGGCATTCCAGGCAGTTTGGATCTGACATGAAGGAGCAAAGGCAGGAGAGGGAGCCACTGGGGGCAGGGTCCAGAAAAAAGGAGGCTGACCTCGAGACTGGCGTTTGAGGGCCTGTTGGTGGAGGGAATGGAAAGAGTGGTGAAGGGCCAGCAGCAGACAGCGCCGGCCTCGGGAGAGGGATGCGCGTGCCTGGACTTTCCTGGACACAGTGCCTGGGTGCCAACATCACTGGCCGTGTGACCAGCAGATGCCTTCGCCTCTCTGAAACGTGGCTTGTTTCTCTGCGAGATGGACGCTGACCTAGAAGTCAGGGAGCTTGGCGTCCCAGAGCCCTTGGCACAGAAACAGGGCGCAGTGGCTGGATCCCGGTCAGTCACCGGTACGCAATTCCACTGCCACCACCCCCGCCCTCCACCACAAAGTATGCCCCCCGGGCACTCCCCAGGCCACCCCCCTAGATTTGGGGTTCAGAAACCATAGTCACCATGTTTATTCATTTGCTCTCGTGTATTAACCGAAGACCTGTTGAGGGCCAAGCTCGAGCTTGGGCCGGTGAAGATGGCAGGGCACCAAGGTCAGTTACTCCGGCTCATCTGGGAGACAGTAGCCAGATGATGGCAGGTCGGTGTGGGGGCGTGGGGACTGGTTCTGGTGCTGTGACACAGGTGGACACACAGAGTGCCGCCAGAGCAGGAGGAGGGGGCCCTATGCACCTCTGCAGGGTGACGTTGAGCAGAAGGGGGAAAGGGAGGGAAGCCAGCGCCGACTTGAGGCATGCGATGCCTGCTCTACCCATGTCTCAGTCAGTCCTCCATACAGGCATCACTCTAGCCTCCTCATGCCCATTTTCCAGATGAGGACATGGAGGCTCAGAGAGGTGAAGGCACCTGCTCCGAGTCACACAGCCAAGAAGCTGATGGCAGCTGAGGTGTATCTACCTCCAAAGCAACCAAGATGGGGTGGGTGGGCCCCAGACAGGACCCAAGGACACGGCGAGGAAGCAGGAGCTCCCAAGCTGGGCAGATCAGAAGCCGTGTCCTCGCCAGGCCAGCCGAGGCCACTGGCCAGCCCCGGTTTACAAGGCGCAGGGCTGGCCTCGCAGATGCAGGACGACGGCTCATCTGGGGTAAGTCTGCGTCTTTATGAGCATTCTTCAAAAGCCCAGCTCGGCTCCGCGCCCGTCACCATGGAGACGGCTCTGGGTGGCTGAAACCGGCCGCCCTCTGTGGCCACGCGTAAAGGCTGCCAGGTGCTGGGGTCGGCGCCACGCTGGGTGGGGCGCCCACCGAGGCCTTTCCTGAGACATGCTTGCTGAGGGCCAGGGGTGGGGGTTTGAATCCAGCCCCCGTGAAAAGTGTAAAGGTTGCGTCCCTCCATTGGCAGGAGAGACCCGTGGGCTAGGGGGTGGGGGCACATCTCTCAGGCCCCATGTGGCCATTCTCCCTGGTGAAGTAGGGCTTTATCCGCAGCCCACCGCCCTTGGACTCTGGACAAGCTAAAGCCGGGGCTGGGGTGGGGCGTGGGGACTGGTTCAAATCCCAAAGATGGCCTGCACTTCTCTACACCCTAAAACTCTCCCACGGCTCCCCCATTCTGCAAGTGGGGAAACCAAGCCCCAGAGAGAAGTGATCTGATCGAGGTCACCCAGCAAGGTAGAAGCGACAGGAAGCCTTGTCTCCTCCTCCTCTGAGTCCAGTGCTCGTTCCGGGCCACCATGACGCTGCTCAGTCAGACCTCAGGCGTGGCCGGCCCCGCCGCAGGCCAAGGCCAGGGTGCAGCCAGCTCCCATTTGGAGGAGGGCTTGACGGCTGGGAAGGCGGCCTGAGTCCTGCCTTGGCCCTGGGCCCTTCTTGGCTCTCCATTTTGGTCCAAGTCTCAGGGGCTCTTCAAAGATTCCAAAGGCATTTGAACATTTTGGAAGCAATTTGTCAGTCCTGGAAGCTCTTTGGAGGCTCCAAAAACTATTTAAAGTTTCCAGAATCTGTTGTGTTTACAAAGGCTGTTGTTCACGGTTTACAGTGTGGTCTGAGGTCCTGGGTGAAGGTCCCCGATGCAGGGTGGGCATCTGGGGCTGCCTGTGTGCTGGGAGCCCTGGTGGGCACTGGAGATGGAGCTGTGGGCAGCGTGAGCCCCCAGCTCCGTCCCCCAGAACCCAGCCCGTGAAGCCACAGAGCCCATTGGAGCATCTGCTGTTCTAGAAGCAGAAGGAGTGTGAGTGTTGGCAGCAGGGAGACAGCGTTTGAAATCCAGCTTTGCCACTCACAGGCTGTGTGACCTGGAGCCAATTACTTAACCTCTCTGAGCCTCCCTTTTTCCTGTCTGTAAAATGAGGGTCTTCTCCCCCTCCCGTCCCATTTCAGGCATTTGTGTGATTAGTTGGAGAACAGCCCCCGCCAGGGCTGGTTAACATTTGCTCCTGGATGTGGGTTTGGTGGTCCCTCTCCAGGGTGGAAGCCCGACCTGCAGTAATCAGCCTGCCAGCCCTCCGCCAGCCAGACCTTCCTGACCCCGAGGCTCAGCCCAGCCATGTTCTGGCACAGGGGAGGGCCGTGGGCTGGGCTGAAGGCCCTGGTTGACCTGCCCGTGTCCCCACGGAAGGCTCTCTCTGGTCACAGCCCCCGTCCTGCTTCTTGGCCTTTCCATGCCACACTGCCATCCCTGGTGTTCCTCCTTCCTTTTTTTTTAAATTTATTTTTATTTTTGAGAGAGAGAGAGACAGAGGCAGAGCACAAGTGGGGAGGGGCAGAGAGAGAGAGAGAGACACAGAATCCGAAGCAGGCTCCAGGCTCTGAGCTGTCAGCACAGAGCCCAACACAGGGCTTGAACCCACAAACTGTTAGATCATGACCTGAGCCGAAGTCAGAGCCTTAACTGACTGAACCCCCCAGGTGCCCCCTTCCTTCCAGTCCTTATCATTGGCCCAAGGACCCCATCCCCACCCACCTGTACCTGATGTCTCACATATGCCTTCACCTTCCTCCAGGACTTTGTTCACGCCATTCCCTCTGCCCAGAATGCCTGTTGGCACCCTGACACACATAGCTCGCATGTGCGCGTGCAAGAGCACACACACACACACACACACACACACTCCCATGGGCCTCCTGGATCTCCTTGGCTCATTCCCCACTCATACTCCCTGCCTGTCTCATGTCACTGACCAGAGTGAGGCAGTCCACTCTCTGAGTCTGTCACCTCCTTGGCTACAACTCTTAACTGCTCGTGACTCCCCACGGTACCCATGTGGGGAAAGCCTGGGTGTGGAGTCAGACAGACTCAAGGACTGAGTAGGCCTCTCACCTGCCGTATGACCTTGAGGGAGCCAGTGGCTGAGCCTTGCTGAGCCTCTGTTTCCTCCTCTGTAAAGTGGGAATGATAAGTCGTGCTCTGCTCAACCCCCAGGGCTGTGAGGAGGGTCACTTGAGGTGATGGATTGGAGTGGGGTTTATAAACTCACAAGTGATGCTGCTGGTGGTGGCTGAGCCATCTGCCTAAGGTCCTCTGGGGAGGGGCGTGCCGAACCAGAGCGGCAGTCCAGGGCTCCTGTAAGGACGTCGATGAGGGCTTCTACCCACAGGAGCCCTGACCATCTTGGGGCCCCTCTGAGAAGTTTCACTGGTCTCCAGCTCCCTGACCCACTTGCGGAGCGGCGAGCGGACAGGCAGGCTCCCAGCTGGGGTGGTCCGCCCGCAGCTGGCTGATGCACAAAATGCATCGTGCCTTCCTGGGAGACGGGAAGATCGATACTGCGGAGGATGGGCAGCCTCGCTCGATGCCACAGCCAGCCCCTGAGAGGGAGAGGGGGCCAAGGATAAATATAGCCAGGCCTTCTCCCTCCACAGGGTCAGTCCAGGTCACACCAGGATGATGTGGATTTGATGTGCTACCTGTGGCATCATCGTCGTCATCATACCAAGCAAGTGACTGTGCCACACGGGGTTCTAAGTGTCTTTGTTTCACTTGTGTTAACTCGTCGGATCCTCACAACCACCCTCTGAGGCAGGGACTGATATCCCTATTTTAGAGGCATAATGTGGCACAGAGAGGTTGAGTAACTTACCCAGGGTCACACAGCTAGAAGTAGCCCAGTCGGGATCAGAACCCACAGCTGCTGGGCTCAAAGCCATGCTGTTGCAAGGGTGTTCTGCCTCTTTAGTTACACAGAGCGCTCTGCAGCCCCACACCGTGCCTGCCCCCCAGCAGGCCCCTGCTCACTCAGAATGCCCGCTTGGGGCCTCGTCTCCAGCCCCCTCTGTACTCTGGGCACCGGGACTTAGGCTCCTGAGCTACATTTTCAAAGCTTAGAATGTGCTTTGGCTGGGTTCTCCTTAGCAGGTTGAGGGAGGTACCCACCCAGCAGGTGCCCGTACTCAGCCTCATGCTGCCAGAGCGCACAGTGGGAGGCTTGAAGGTAGGCCTGGCCCCCAACACTGGACATGGGAGGCCCTGCAGCCGGCATGAATTCTCAGAGGCCTAACTCCTTGAACTGCAGTGACCTCAGCCTCATTGCCCATCTGCCCTGGGAGGGCATGCCTGTAGCCAAGGAGGGGCCAGCCGGGGGGTACACCAGCTCTATACATCACAGGTGAAGCAGGAGAAAATACAGCCCTGAGCTTCCTGGGGTTAGATGGGGAGTAGGGGCAGATGGTCAGGGCACAAGACGTGGAGCTGCTGAGTGGAAAGTGGCCCTTCAGTCTTCTCCCTAAGGGGTAGGAAACATCATAGGCTATGGCATTAAATCTGGCTGGGCGCCTCCTGGCTGTGTGACCTTGGATAAGACACTTAACCTCTCTGAGCCTCAGTCTATCACCTCCCTTTCAGCATTCTCCCAGACCACATGGCTCCTCCCCATTCAGAGTCATTGTGCTCATCCCTTCTATCCCTCAAGCCCAGTGCCCTTGGCCAGGCCCCCACTACCCCCTCCCTCAGTCACACCCAGGTCCTCCTCCAGCCCTCCCTCACCTCGACGCCCACCATGCCGTCAGATGCCAGATCCTGTCCATTTTCCCTCCTGAACACTGGACTAGATCCCTCTACCTCTCTGCTGTGGTCCAGGCCTGGTTGTCCTTTCTCCTGGATTTGTGCAATAGCAAGCAGCCTCCTAACTGCTCCCTGCCTCCCCCCACCTCCCCTCTGGCAGTTCCAGACCATCTTCTTAAAATGGAAAACTGGTTGTGTTATGTGTCTACCTAACGCATCCTGACTGCACACAGAATAAAGCTCAAATCGCTTCCCGTCCTAGAGGGGAGGCCTGTCACCGTCGCGGCCCAGCCCCCGCGCTGACCTCTGGGCGCCCCTCTGCCTCCAGCTCCACTGTGCGGCTGGCTGTGCTCTGGTCTGCCCTTGGGCCTTTGCGCACACATGCCCAGAATTTTCTTCTGTTTCCTCCCTCCTCCCCCCCAACTTGTTTAACAGCCACTTGTCCTCACCTGCTCCGGGGCCCGTCCTTAACCACCACCCCCCAAGACCGGGATGGTGGGCTATCACGAGTTCCCACAGCGCCCGTCATAGCTGCTGTCCCTCCAAATTGTCATCATCTGTCTACACATCTCCCGGTCCACTAGGCAGGACCCCATCCCCAGGCTCAGAGATGGCCCCAGTGAGTGAGGGCAAACGTCCTCCTCGCCCCAAGCGCCCAGTCCCACAGCACGTCTCGCCTCCCAGCTCCTCCAGGGCTGTGCCGTGAGACCTGGGGCCCTGCCTTCCCCTGTCTGCTACTGAGGAACTGTGAAAAGGTGAGGCTCAACTGGCTGGCTGCTCAGGGCCCTGCCTGCTCCATGGTCACGGCGTGGTCTCCCATGATGCTCCTCGCTCCCCTGCTCTGTGTGCCTTTTCATTTGGTCTCCGGCCACCACCTCTCACAACTTCTGTTTTGGCCTCTCTGGCGACCCCTTCTCTGCCTTTCTGCCCCCAGACTTCCTGTGAGGACTGAGGCCTTCTTCATGCAACCCCAGATCCAGGTCGAAGGGCAGGCCTGGAAGCCTCCCCAATGGCCCTCCCAGCCTCCCGTCCGTGGGGCCTGCCATCTGCACGGCCCCAGCAGGGCCATTAACTCACTAGGAGTCAAACGAAGCCATAAATAAGTAAAGGGGTGAGGATCCCAAGGGGGCTCGAGTCCAGCTGGCTGACCCATCTCTGGCCAGATCTGGGGTCCCGACCGCCCTGGGACGGACTCAGCCTGACAGATCTTCACGTGTCATCACTGTCCCCAGAGAGTGATGGGGACGTCACCAGGCCTCTCTGGCCCCCATTAGTGTCAGTAATTGCCAATCAATTTCCTGGGATCCTGGTGGGGAAGAGGCCCCTGGGTGTCTCCAGTGGGGAAGCCACATCTAATGGCTTTCATTTGAATTGCTGCAAATTGATTGGGTTTTTTTAATGGAGCTTTGGTTTTTCTCCCTGCATCCTAACCACCCCCTCAGGGCCAGTTAGGCCAGAAGATGAGTAATAGCATGACTTTACTCCCCAGAAGCCCCAGGTGCAAGGCTGTTCATACCCACACTGCTGGGGTCTCGCCCTCTGGGCGCTTCTTAAAGCCCCAGACACAGGTCCCGCTTCTCCGGGAGTGACCCCCCACCGCAGGCGCTTCCTGAGGTTGCCAGCTCGGGACCTCAGCACGATGCTACCGTGATTCCCATCACCATCCCCAGGAGCAGGTGAGGCTCAGCTGAGACCACACAGGTACTCATGGCAGAGGGGAGATCTGAACCCAGCTCCTTCTGGAATCAAAGCCTTCATCTTGCCATTCTTACCTGTACCTTCCCCTCATGTCACGCGTACAGTGATGAGGGTGTCCCTGAAAGCCAGAGAGAGACAGGAGTCACGGCTCCCGTGGAATTCCTATGGGAGAGACTGGCTGGTGAGAATAATACCGGCAAGGACCCAAACAGCTGTTACTTACTGAGCCCCTAATTAGGAAACCGGGACTATGCATCTGTATTTCATTTCCTCCTGAGAAGTATGCATCATTATAACCACTTCAGATAGGGAACCTGAGACTCGGGGGTTAAGTGGCTTGCACCAGATCATTCAGATTGTTGGGGCTGGAACTAGGGTCCGAACTAGGTATGTTGGAATCTATAACTTGTGCTTTAACCAACTATTTCTGTTTGGATTGTGAGTGACAGAAAGCGAAATAACAGTGACTTCAGTAAGATAGTGTTTATTCCTCTCTCTACTAAATGAAGTCCTGGGTAAGTTCAAAGCTGGAATGGCCACTCCACCGTCATGAAAGTCCCGTGCTCCCTCTGTCTTGGTCTCATGATCTGAGTTGGCTGCTGGAGCTCCAGCCATCACATCCACATCCCAGGCAACAAGGAAGAGGAGAGAGTAATGACAGACATGCGTATTTCTTTTAAGGACACTTCCCAGAAATTGCACCTACCATTTTTGTTTCATCTCATTGGCTAGCACTAGCCATACTCAGGTGCAAGACAGGCAGGAAATGTAAACTTGATCCCAGGAGACCATGTGCCCAGCGAAAAATCAGGAGTTGTTTTTTTTTTTTTTAAGTTTTTTTAAATGTTTTCTTTATTTTTGATACAGAGAGAGACAGAGCATGAGAGGGGGAGGGGCAGAGAGAGAAGGAGACACAGAACCGGGAGCAGGCTCCAGGCTCTGAGCTAGCTGTCAGCACAGAGCCTGACACGGGGCTCAAACCCACAAATGTGAGATCTGACCTGAACCGAAGTCGGAGGCTTACCCGACCGAGCCACCCAGGCGCCCCCAGGTGTTGTTTTTAAGGAAAGAGAGGAGATCGGATTTGGGACAATTATTAGTGACATCCATTAGCATCACTCTAACTGCCCCTCTAGATATAAACAGAATTTTATAGTACAGTCTGGAAAGTCACCAGACCCAACTTCCTGGTAGCCCAGAAGAGGAATCTAAGCCCAGAGAGGGGGTGTGACTTGCCCAGGATTGAGCAGAAAATTGTGCCAGAGCCAAATTCAGAAGCCTGTCCTAATAACAAAGCCCAAGCTCGTGGCACAACACCCTCTGTCTGTCCAGCATTCTGGGACCTTTCTTCTGGCTCTTGGATTGTTCCTCTCATTTTCTCATTTTCCCATTTTCCCCTCTCCCTTTCTGAAGCCTTTGGTCAGTGGCACTTTGGGGCCTCTTTTAACCCCTGGAGTAACAAAGAACTTTATTGAGTTCCCAACATCTGTACTGAAGGTGGCTGACTTTGGCCCTTGGTATTCTGGTCTGAGGATCTTGGATCTTTCCTGTTCTGACAGTCAGTTTAGGGGATACTCAGAAGCTAACGGTAAACCCGTGACAGTAGAACTGTGTTCCTCAGCATACGAGGCTCCAGAGGCAGTACTTGTGGCGGGGGGCGGGGGTGCGCTTGTGGAAGGGGCAGCAGATAAGGGATTAGGGGTAATGGATGAGGTCCTCAGATGATGCCGGGAAGAAAGAATAATCTTTGTTAGGCATTTACTAGACACCAAATGCAGTGCTGCAATAAATGTAAATAGGTTATATCTCCTAATAATAGACAAGGACTCTTACATAGGGCTAAAAATAGAATACGTGTTCTTTCTGAAAGACACATCTGAAGCAAAATGATGAAGGATCAAAAGTGAAGGGATGGAAAAAGGCCTCCCAAGCAAAACCAAATGCCAAAAACAAATTAAAAATCAAGACAGGAAAAGAAAGCAGGAGTGGCAATATCATTATCATTCCTCTCTCACAGTGGAGCTCAGAACAGTAAGGTGGCTCACTTCAAGTCTGGTCTCCCCTACGTGGCCGAGGTGTGGGTCTTTCTGTCTCCTGAATCCCTACTTCTTCGGGAATATCTAGCTGCCTCCAATAAAGTTAACCAGTGTCGTGACCTTGACCTGATGGGTTACTGATCTGGAAGAGCCTGCTGTCACAGAGCAAGGCTGGAGCAGGCAAGAGTGAAGGGAAGGCAGAGTTCGCCCAGGGGGACTGGCCCTGGCAGAGCATGCAGTGGCCTTGGGGCCAGAGCCTGGATGACTCTGGGAGTGCCCACCATGCCCTGCTCTCACCTGCTTTCAGTGGGTTCCAGCACAGCTCCAGACCCAGTGCCCACAGAGACTCCCTGCTTCCCAATTCCTACCTTCAGATGGAGGCTGGGATGAGGGCAGATGTGGCCCCCAGGGCCTCATGGCTGAGGCTCATGCCTGGAGCAGAGCTCCCTATGCCTGGCAGAGGACGGCTGGCTCAGGGGTCTCCGAGAGATAGTCTGGGAGCAGTCAGGACTCATCCCCAAGATGAAAGCACCTGAGCCCCATGTGTAGTCCAGCCAGTGCCAGAGCAAGGCTTAAATGGGGCCAGAGGCAGGTCCTCACTGTCCCCTGGGTTCAAGTCTTACCTCTGCCACATCCATGCACTCACACCCCAGCCGGCGCCCCCACCAGTCCTGGACAGCACCCTCCGCTGCCTCACGCCTTCAGGCTTGGCACGTGCATGGAACATGCAAACGGAGATGGGCTAGCCTCCCCTCAGCTAACCCTGTCCATCTGTCCCAGCCCAACGTGATTATCACTTCCTCCAGGAAACCCTCAACAACCCCTCCTCACTCCTGTATCATAGATGACCCTTAAACAACATGGGTTTGAACCGTGCGGGTCCACATATATGCAGATTTTTTCCTGATAAATACAGTACAGTCCCATACGTATACTTTCTCCTCCTTATGATTTTCCTAAGAACATCTCCTTTTTGCTAGCTTACTTCATTGGAAGAATACAGTCCATGACTCTCAAATACTGAGAATAAATTGAGGGTTATGGGGTGGGGGGGCAGGGAAAAGGGGTGATGGGCATGAAGGAGGGCACTTGTTGGGATGAGCACTGGGTGTTATATGGAAACCAACTTGACAATAAACTATAAAAGAAAAAAAAGAATACAGTCTATGATACACATAACATACCAGATACGTGTTATTCGACTCGTTATGTTATCAGTAAGTCTTCTGGTCAACAGTAGTCTATTAGTAGTTTCTGGGGAGTCAAAGTTATATGTGGATTTTTCTATTGTGCAGAGGATTGGCACCCCCTAACCCCAACCAGCACCGTGGATCTTGACCTGAGGAGTGTGGGTGGGCTTTCAAGCAGTTTATAGACTCACTAGAATTGTCCACAGGTTTTCTGTGTGCACTTATGTGCATTTTGGAGAGCCGAAGCAATAGCTTCCACCGTGTTCTCTGGGGAATCCTGCTCTGGACTGCGTGCTTTTACAGTTAGGAGCCGTGTCTGTCACTGTGTCCTCAAGTATATGTAATAGACAGCACAGTAATTGCCAGGTGGATGAATGATTTGATGGATGGCCTCTTTCTGCCTTGGTTTTCTTATCTGTAAAGTGAGATGAAGGTAGGGATCCCACTGTTTCAGCTTTTCCTCATTTCTGTATTCTCTTGTCCTACTATGTGGCATAGTCCCTGGCACATGGTAGGTGCCCAGTGGACATGTATGAGAGGAACGGATGGGTGGGTGATTGGATAGGCGGGTAGAGGCATCAGTCTTTAGATGAATGAATTGTGGCGAGCGCGTGAATGGGGCAGTGGCTGCTATCCGCGAACACTCAGATGTCCTGTAAGTTTGTTGGCTAGATGGCTGATCCGTGGTTGGAAGGTTGGCTGGTAGATGGGTTAACAGAGTGGGTGGCTGGATCAATGTCTAGATGAATGGTTCAGGGGAGAGAAGGATAGATATTTGGGGGTGGGTCAGATAAGGAGGTGGGTTTTCAATGAAAGGATCAGTGCATGGGTGAAAAGGATGAGTATGTGACTCAGTGGCTCACAGATGGACTTGTGCATGGAAAGGTGGATGGATGGAAGGAAGGGTGAATGAAAGAAGGAAGGGTAGATGGATGGCAGAAGATGGACAGATGAGTAGATGTACATATGGATGGATGGAAATTGTAACCAAATTTTGATGTGTGCAGATAGGGGATTATGGGAGAATGATGGCGAGTTGGATGGACAGGCTGAAGATTGGAAGAGCTAATGGACAGATGGATGGAAACCGTACACAGAATATGTGCGTGCATTTGTGTGTCTGGGAGGTACTGTCCGGATGGAGGGACTACAGGGTGGATGGATGTGTAGAAGGAAGTAGGGGAGGGGCGGAGGGAGGGAGGAAGGGAGAACGGCCTGCACATAACTGAGACCAGAGAGTGATAAGGCAGGGGCAGGGGGTTCCCGGCGCTCAAGGCTGGCTTGCGAAACACAGAAGCCGCCTTTCTTCCAGAGCCTCCACATTTGGCCCCAGCTGAGCTCTTCCTCCCCATGGGTCGAGGGTCGCTGGCAGCGCCAATACTCCAGCTGATAGAACGGAGACAAAGGGAGTGGGCAGACACCAGGACCAGAGGGAGGGAGGGAACGTGGGTTGGGGCTCGGGCTGCCAATGGGCAGCCGCCCATTTACCCAGCTCCGGAATGAAGCCCCGGAGAAGGCTGTTCATATTTCTCTCTTGAACGGGGAGCTGACGTTAACGAACAGCTAATTAACATCTTGGAGTGCGATAGTTCCAGTGTCAGTGTCCCTAATTAGTCTCGCGCTAATCTGCTTTAATTAACTGTCCCTGTCGTGGTTTTAATTTAATTTTCAGCTCCTGCCCAGGATGGCAGCCCGGTGAGCATTCTGTCCCAGGGCTCCTCTGGCCAGGGCAGGGTGGGCTAGCCAAAGCCAGGTTCCCAGGGGCATTGCTAGGCAGTGCAGGGTTGGGCTCACCTGGGAACAGAGAGAGCCTGGCTCCTCCCTGGCCCAAGGGGGGCGGGGCAGAGAACCTGGGGCCTGGCCACCTACCTACCCACCTCAAAGGAGTGTTCTCAGGTCACCCGTTGCCCCCAGAACATTCGTAAGTCAGGAGCACAGCCTGTGACCATGCCTCGGTCTCAAGCAGACTCCATAAACTGACTACACTTTCCGGACATGGGCTCTGTGTTCAGAAAGACCTAGATTCTTATCTTAGTTCTGGTACTTTTTAGCTGTGTGGCCTTTGGAAAAGCACCGGACCTCTCTGAGCCCCTGTGAAAATGAGCTGATCACCTAGGTGTCGCACCCTGTTCCAACCAAGGTTGCAGTTTTTCAGGGGTGAGCTGCACATCTAACACCCTCATGGTCCAGGCAGAGCCACCCATTAGCAGGAATAAGGAGAGGTAGAGCCCACATTGGGCAAGAAGAGCACTGGAGCAGGAGTCAGGAGGCCCACACCCATCCCAGCTCTGCTGCTAATCCCTCAACCTCTCTGGGCTTCTGCTCCGTTCCTATCCCTAGTTGGAAGAGGCAGGGGAGGAGAGATACAGATACTCTGAGCCCCCACCCCCCATCCTGCCACGCTCTGACAAGGACTGAAGAACGGCCGTGCCGCTGGCTCAGAGAACCCCGACCTGGAGCAGGAGGTCTGGGTGGGAGCTGGGTGCCAGGGCCAGCCTGGGGGTCGGGTGAGGCCTCTGAACTTTGCCTTGCAAAATAGGCACCCCCAGGGAGGACGTGGCTGCCTTGGTTACAAGGTCCTGCTGCAGGTGGGAAGCAAATCAACATGCCTGCCCCATGATGGGAGCATCTGCGAAGATCGTTAGACAAATGAGGATCGTCGGAGGGGAGGCTGGCAGGTGGCAGAGGATGTGGAGAAGAGTGAGAAGCTGAGTCAGGACCCCTCGTCCACCTTGTCTAAGGAGCTAAAAGTGCAGGGCAGGAAGTGGGGGCTGAGGCTCAAGGAGTGAGGAGCTCTCTCTGAGACAGGTATGTCAGCTAAGGAGTGTAGCTGTAACCTGAGGGTACTGGGGAGCCATGGCAGGGTTCTGAGCGGGAGCGTGGCAGGATCAGGAGATTAGCCACTGGCAGGGGGTGAGTGAAGGGGAATAAGGGGAGAGGAGACAGAGGGGGCTGCCTTGGGACTGCTGTCTTACTCCAGGCAGTGCAGGGGGTGAGCAGGCTCAACAAGACTTCCAGAAGCAGCTAGCTAATGTATGTAAAGTGTGTGCTCTTTAGAAAAGGTGGGGCGCACCTCCCTGTCCCCATGGCCTTGGGCTTAATGAATATGTTCTGAGTTTCTTTGTGGCAGAGGTTGGATTTCATGCTTTCTCAGACTAGATTTGCAGAGCCCAGGAGGGGATGCCCCACATGTATTTTCACAGGTCTAGGAATTGTAGGAGAATTTTTAAAAAATTTAACATTTTAATTCATTTTTTGAGGGACAGAGACAGAGCGCAAACAGGGGAGGGGCAGAGAGCAAGGAAGACACAGAATCTGAAGCAGGCTCCAGGCTCCGAGCTGTCAGCACAGAGCCCGATGCAGGGCTCAAACTCCCGAAACTCAAGATCATGACCCACGCTGAACACAGCCGCTTAACCGACTGAGCCACCCAGGTGCCCCAGAATTTAAAATTTGTGTTTAGGTCTTAGTGCTGTTCCAAAAAACAATTTTTCTGTTTTGACCACTTGTGAAGTAGCAGTGATCTCACAGAGGGGAAGGCATGCTGGTTCCCCAGCCTGGCATCTGAGGTCTGGAGAGATCGTCCCCAAGGTCCACAGAGGAACATTTCCTTTTCCAAAGGGCCTGAGCCTTGTCCAGCTCTGAGAAATGCTGTCAGACCTGCCTTCCCTCAGGACGGCGAGCTCTTCCAACACCAAATCTATTTCTGGCTTAACTCTGAGTCCCCACGGCCTGACACAGGTCTGAACCTAGGGAAGGTCTGTGAATTGAGGTGGATTCTCTCTCTGGATGCCCCACAGGCCCCCTCCCCCTGCCTTTGACCTCCAGTTGATCTTTGTTTTCAGTCCGGTGGAGCTAAACCAGTTTTTCCTGAAATTCTCTGCAAATTAGTGTGGAATTCAGAGTTCCTGCACCAACCCCCACCTGCATGCTGGTGCACAAAACTCCCATGAAAAGAGAACAAAAACTCACCTTTCTCTACTCCTCCCCCCTGCCCCGTGACAACCCTGCACATTTCTCCAGATCTAATTCAGACCGTGCCACCTCTAGAGAGCCCTCCCTGATTTCCCCAGACAGAGGTGTCACCCAGACCTTAGAGCTCCTTGGAGAATGTGCTTCTCCCTGGACCCCAGCCCTGTCCTGCCCTGTGTTGTCTGTATTCATGTCCAAGAATGAATTGCTTACATCTCTGTGTCTGACCCCACCCCTCCCTCTCCCAGTACCTGGCTCACAGCGAGGACCCTGCAGAGCAGGTGGAAGACATCCCTCAGCCCCAGGCCGGCAGACAGACATGCTCTGTGAACCGTATTCTCGGCATAGGGGCCGGTGGCCACCAGCTGGCTGATGGCGAGGCAGCCGTGGCAGTGGCTTTGCTGTCCATGAGGCCTGGGTTTCACCTGCAGCTCCCCCCACAGCGCACTGGCAAGTTTGGGCTGCATCTCTTGAGGTCTCCATTTTCTCATCCGGAAAGTGGGTAATGAGAACACTTACATCCTGGGGTCTCTGTGAGGACTTAATGGAGGAAATCAGTGTAATGTGCCCGGGACATCGTAAGTGCTCAATAAAATCAGCCCGTGACATGATGACATGAGGAGGCACTATAGCGCCAAGCCAGAGCCCCGGCACCCCTACATCTGGGGGCACAGTGGCATTAACAGAAGCCTAGTTCTCAGTTTAGGGGCTGGCCCCATATGTCACCTGCTACCCTCGTTTTTCCTCTGTCACTCACCAGGAAATCGCTGGGCCAAGGCTCAGGCTGCTATGGGGATAACCAAGCAAAAGGTGACCAGACCCTTGGCCATGGCCTTGTTCCATGGGGCTTTAGCATGAGACCTCCATGCCAGGGACATGCACAGATACCCACAGAGATGGACCAGCACCCACGGCAACAAACACACTCATGATAAGGAGACGGAGGCCACTTTCGATGACTGCCAGGCAAAGGAGGAGCTGTGGGGCAGACAACTCCATCGTGCTGTTCCCCCGGCCCCCCGGGTGGGTTTCAGCCACGCCTGCTCAGTTCTCTCCAGGTTGAGCCAGGCCCCAGGCGGCCATGGTTGTTGTCTCTCAGCACTTGGAGCAGAGATGCCACCGGGGTCTCAGCTCCACAGGGATTTGGGCATCTGTATGATAGCTTGGCTGTTTCTGACTTGGGGCTTCTAGGGGCTACGCAAGCCTGTGTGTGGACTCTGGCAGGATGTCACAGCAGGGCCTGGACTGCTCCAAGACCCTCCCAAGAACAGGGACAGGGAAGCAGCCCAGAAGCCCCAGCCTCCTTCGGAACCCCCCAAGCCCTGCCCAGCCCACCTCAGGAGCCCCTGAGGACCCTTTCACATCTGCACTGATGAACTTTTAGTTGACCTGATCCTTGTTCTGGCAGGAAAAGGCCAGAGGCTCCAGACTCTAGGAGAAAGCAAGAGACCTTCTGGAAGGTCCATGAGTCCCTCTGGAAATGCAAACGGCCAGGGACTGGCGGTCGGGCAACCCAGGGCGGCAAGCCCCCGGGACGTTACGGTCACTCACTGCCCACCACAGCTGCAGAATTGTGCCGTGTTAAAGTCACAGTCAAACCAGAATTTTAGAATGTTGCAGGCCTGGAAAGGTTATAATCATAGCATTATAGAACATTACAATCATGTCATCACAGGAGCACTAAGAAGACTAATTAAGCACATAAAAGACCAAGGAGCAAGGGTTTTAGAACGATGCAGGCATAAAAAGGTCATAATCCTAGAATTACAGAATTTGACAACTGTATTACAAGAGGAATTTTTAGAATGTTACAGTCCGGGAACTGTGGCCTGTTATGGTAAGCACACACACATCGGACATGCGCGGGTAGTCTTAGGAATTCGAGAATGCTGCAGCGGCAGAATGGCATAGTCGAGAATTGCAGACTGTCAGCCTTCAGGTGTTCTCATGTCACCCAAGAATCAGGGGATGTGAGAGCTGCGAGAGCATCTTACGTGTGTCGTGCCAGGTCCCACGCAGAGCACATGTCACCCCACAGCAGCCATGAGGTCGCAGCTCCGGGACAGGCGGGGCGGGGCTGGGGGGCAGGAGCCCTGGGCCAGCCTCCTGGGCACGGAGTCTTGGCAGGGACGAGGGAGGCGCTTGCCTGGGCCTGTGCTGGGCCCCTCGCAGCCCCCACCGCATACCCAGGGGCCTGCCGGGTCAGCTTCCTGTGTGTGGGCAGGAAGCCTGAAGCCTCTTGGGGTCAACCCCGCAGGCCCCACCCAGATTCCTGGCCAGGGGGTGAGGAGCCATGGGTGTGTGACTCCCAAAGGCCTTCTCCCACCTGCCCTGACCCTCACCTTCCTGTCTGGTGCACAGATGATCACACTGATCCTCACCCAGCACCCTTCCTCCATCATTCATACGTTCCAATAACTTTTTCTGAATAACCTTCTCAGGGCCAGGCCCTATTCTGGGACACTGGGGAGATGGATGTGAATCAAAATAGCCCATCATCCTAAGAAACAGAATGGTGGAGGCTGTTTAGGAAAACAGAGAAAGTGCTACGGGGTCAGAGGCAGGAGAAATGGCCCAGGGCATCCTGGAGGCCTTCCTGGGGGCGGGGCTGGGTCTTAGAAGTAGGCAGAATTTGGATCTATAGGAATGGTGGGGAAGGCATTCCAAGCAGAGGAAGCAGAAGGAACAAAGGCCCAGAGACAGCTGTGTGGGGGATGTGTCCAAGAATCATCCGGAGCTCTTGCTCAGGCAGTGTGGAAGGTGCCAGATGATGGAAATGCAGCAGGAGAAGCAGGCTGAGGCACTGAGTGCCGGGCTAAGGAGGTTGGGGTTCATAAGTGGTGAACGGCTGTGCAGGCTCACGACAGTGCTGGAGTTTGGCCGCTGGGAGGGAAGACGAGAGCTTGGTTTGCCTTTCGTTTCTTTAGAAATGAGAAACTACAAATTCCTTCCCAGGACGGGCGGGCCAACCCCGGGCTGGGCTCCAAAAGCACAGAGAAAGGGCTTTAGCGGGAATTCCAGGGCTGTGCGGAGGGGTGCTGGCCACGGAGCTTTTGTCCACGGAGGCTGGCCGCAGACACCGTGCTCTGAGGGGCGGGGGAGGGGTGCAGGCATCCAACAGGTCCCACTCGGGGACCGAAAAGACTTCTTCCAGTTCTTGGCAGTCTCTGCGGTTGCTTTCTTAGAGCAGGAGGCCACGCGCACACGGAAAAGGGCCAGACAGTCCTGCACTCAAGTCCCAGACTGGCCTCACATTGCTGAGTTAGTTGAGCAAGTGACATGACCTTCCCGAGCCTCAGTTTCCCAGACTGTGATGCCGGGCTGATGACCGAACATGCCCCACAGGGTTACCTGGAGGGAATGGATGCCTGGCCCCCAAAAGGCTTGTAATTCATGTTTGCTCCCTTTATGCCAGCAGTCCTAGAATCAGCAAGAAACGTTTAGTCCAACCGCCCCATTTTACAGGTTGGAAAACTGTAGCAAACATCTCAAAGCTGGAGTGGACTGTCACTTGGTGGCCCAAAGCAGGGGAGCCGGATGAATGAACAGGGCCGTGTGAGCCCCAAATCGGAACCTAGGATGTAAGACAAGCAATAAACCCCAGGGCTCCCCGGTGAGCTCAGCAGGCACAGCAGGGACCATGCCTTCACAGGTCTACACGGGCAGCCTCTGTTCTGTCCAGCAGTCCCACAAGACAGCGGAGGGGGGTGCTGCAGTGCCAGCGAGGGGTGTTAAGTGAGGCGATTTCTGTCAAGTGCCTCCCGGAATGTCTTGCCCAGGGTAGGTGTTTGTCCCTGGGAGGGATTATCAGGGTAAGTGAGCACTAGTTACAAACACAAACGGAAGTGGGCGTGACTGCCCCCTGCTGATCCCCCTCCCCCAGCTGGCAGCATCTGTTAACTGAGTTCCTACTATGTGCCAGGCAATCTACTGGGCCTTCTGCATGAATCATCTCGTTTAAACCCAACAACCCTTATGGACGGGTCCACTATTCTATCCGCTTTACAGATGAAGAAACTGAGATTCAGGGAGATTTCTGAGGTCACAGAAAGCAAGGCAGCAATCCAGGGCTTTCTGTATCCAGAGCCTTAACCCTGCACCGTGCCGTGCTGGTATAGGTATCAAGAACTGCTGACTGAGAGGTTTAAAGGGGATGTCCAGAATGAACACTGACATCAAATCCCCAAGCCAGCTATTGATGGGAGGAGATACTGACCTGGACTCCCGCGGGAAGGGGTGAAATGTTGATACCGTCCCCTGGGCTCTTCAGGGGCTCATGAGGAGCTGTGTTAGTCCGGGTGGAAGATGGAGGGCTGCCCATGATGGGCTCCGGAGGAGGACTATCCACCCCCCTAGCCAGAGGCAGCCAGTATTCCATTAACCTGATTCTCTGCCCCACATAAACCTGCAGAGGGAGCCCCAGGAGGGTGGGGCACTGGGGAGGGGAAGGATTGGGCTTCCCCAGGCCCTGAATGAGGCAGCCAATGGGATCAGCCTCCTCTCTCACAGTCCGGGAGGACCTTTGAGGCCCCTGGCTCCTTAAACAGAGAGTGGGGAGAGGGTTGAAGAGCTAGAGATTAGGGATAAGAGAATCTAGGCTAGGTACAGCCACAGGGGCAGGGGACAGGCCCTCCAAGCACAGAACCTGAGTCACTGTGCCTGTCCCCCCTTCCTGAGTGGTCTTGGATAAGTCAGATAACCTCTCTGATCTTTAGGTGCTGCCTTAGTAGTAAGGGCAAACCAGTGTCACCTCTTCGTGCTGGGCAGAAGCAACACTGTGCCAGGCACATAGTAGGTGCTCAGGAAGTGGTGGCTGTTACCATTGCTATGACTTGAACATTGTGACCCCAGTATGGCTCTTCCCAGCTTGTCTGGCAGATTCACATCCATTTTCTCATTGGAGTCACAATATTTCTTCAAGCCGTGCAAGGATTCTTATCAGAGAGGTTAAGGGACTTGCTCAGAATCACACAGTTCCTAAATCTTGGGCGGGGATGCCCCCCCAGTGATGTTCATAGAGTGGGCCACCCCCGCCAGGCCACTCCTCTTCAGCCGGTTCTCTCAGGAGTGAGGTCGGGTGCCTCTTCCTTCAGGAAGCCTTCCTTGATGGCACAGCCTGGTTAAGTACCCCTCTTCTCTTACAGCCTTCCAGACTTCTACTAGAGCTTTTATCCGACATTGTCACAATCGTTAGTACTCTCACCTAAGACTCTGAGGGCCCAGCCCACACTTTTTATAGAAGGGGAGGGGCTGCAATAAGTATTTTGTTAATGACCGTGCCTGCTCCCACACAGAGGGGCATGCAGGTATTTAGCCCTGCGTGTGCCACTGCACACACATTCACTTATGTGCTTGTGGGTTGGTGGGTACCCATGTGCACAGATAAAAGGTAAACTTTCTGGAATGTGGTCGATTGAGCTGATGTGGATGTTTCCCATCTTCCCACATGCATGCAGACACACAACAGGACTAGAGATGATACTGATGCTAGCTTGGGGAAAAAAGGAAAATCCTTGAGTGACTTTTTTTTTTAATTTAGAGGGTTTTTTTCTTTTAAATGATAGGTTGAACAAAAATACAACCATAAAATGGAAGATAGGAGGAATAAGATTGGAATTAAAACATGCTAAGAGAGTTTGGGAAGTAGACAGGGATATCAAGTAACTTTTGCCCTTATTGAGATAAATGTGCATGTTAAAAATGTAAGGGTAGCCATAAAAGACTAGAATATATAACTTCTGAACCAGTAGAGGAAATTAAAGGACCTAAAGGAAATTCAACCAATTCCACAGAAAGCAAGAAAGAGAAAAAAGTTTTAAACTGATGATACGTAGGGGCGCCTGGGTGATTCAGTTGGTGAACGTCTGAGTCGATTTCGGCTCAGATCATGACCTCACAGTTCATGGGATTGAGCCCTGCGTTGGGGCTGTTGTACTGTCAGCACAGAGACTTCTTGGGATTTCCCCCCGACCCTAAAAATAAATAAATAAAATATTTTTAAAAAATATTTAAACTGATGATAAATAAAACACATACAATAGCATAAATAAGGTCAAATACAGTTGACCCTTGAACAACACCAGGGTTAAGTGCAGTGACCCTATCCCCTGACACAGTCAAAAATCTGCACATAACTTCTGACTCTCCCAAAACTTTACTACTAACAGTCTGCTGTTGACCATGGCATAGTCGATTAAAACATATTTTGTATGTTATATGTAATATATACTGTATTCATGCAATCAAGTAAGCTGGAGAAAAAATATTATTAAGAAAATCATAAGGAAGAGAAAATGTATCTAAAGTACTGCACTGTATTTAAAACAAATACATGTATAAGTGGCCCCACACATTCACAGCTGTGTTGTTCAAGGGTCAACTGTATATTTGTAATCACAGTAAATAAAAATGGATTAAACTCACTGTTTAAAAAATGATATTTTTAGTTTAGATGGAGAAAAATTCTATCTCTGTTTATCAGAGACACACCTAAAAAATAATGATGCACAAAGGGTATAAGTAAAGGGATATAAAACGACATATCAGAAAATTTTCTCTGTAATAAAACTGGTAGCAAGATAAATATTAGGGAATAAAAAGACTTTAAGAAGCATTATTGGGACAGAGAGGGTCATTACTAATGACAAAACGAATAACTCACTACGAAGACATAATAATTCTGCATATATTCCCAACATAGTTTCAAAACAGTTTTTAATATATATTTTTTAATGTTTATTTATTTTGAGAGAGAGAGAGAGCATGAGCAGGGGAGGGCAGAGAGAGAGAATCCCAAGCAGGCTCCACATTGTCAGCACAGAGCCTGATATGGAGCTCGAACTCATGAACCATGAGATCATGACCTGAGCTGTATCAAGAGTCAGAGGTGACCACCCAGGTGCCCCAGTTTCAAAGTAGTTTTTAAAAAACACACAAAATGAGATACTTGCAAGAAGCAATTGTCGAATTCACATTCTTAGTAAGATATTGTAGCATAGCTTTCTCAGAAATTAAGTAGACACAAATTATTAGACTCACAGGACCTAAATATAAGAACCTGAAACCCAACAAATAAACACTGCACATTTATTCCTGACACACACAGAGGGCCACACAGACCCGCAGACCTCTCCCCAGTTGCAGAGGCACGCAGGGACAGAAAGCGATAAGTATATAGGCACAATTGCAGATCACACTAAAAAAGACACCCAAAAGTGGGAGGGAGGGCGTCCATTGTGTGGCCACTAAACATGTACCTGGTCCATGACCTTGGACAGCTAAATACCCTAGCTAGGTCTGTTTCCTTATGTGAAAAATGCAGATTAGCCATCAGCAAATAGTAAAGATCCAGAGAGTTAATATATAACTGAACTCTGCCATTACAACATGAAAGCATCCATAGACAATACATAGCCAAATGGGCGTGGCTGGGTTCCAACAAATTTTATTTTCAAAAACAGGTGGCAGGCTGAATTTGGCCATAGTTTCTCTACCCCCAATGTAGATGAAACCATTTGCCTTGCCAGGATTAGGGATGACGTAAAGAATAGTAATAGAAGCAAAGCAACTTATATAGAATGAGCTCAATAGATGCCCCCTCGGAAGAACATCACATGAAGGTGTGGTCACACGTATACATGTGTGTGCAAAGGCATATAGACGTGTGTAGATCTGTTTGCATATGGTTATAGAAAAAGTGAGGTGTACATACGGACACATTTTGTACACAAGCAGATGTGTACGTGCATGAACATGTGTTTTTACATGTAGGCAAGTCTTTTATAAAATGGGAAAATAAGAGGCACCTGGTTGGCTCAGTCAGTTAAGCATCTGACTTCAGCTCAGGTCATGATCTCACAATCCATGGGTTTGAGCCCCACGTCGGGCTCTGTGCTGAAAGCTTGGAGCCTGGAGCCTGCTTCAGATTCTGTGGCTCCCTCTCTCACTCACTGTCCCTCGCTGGCTCACGGTCTGTCTGTCTCTCTCTCTCTCTTTCAAAAATGAACAAACATTAAAAAAAATCAAATGGGAAAATAACATAAATCTCTTTGGGCGGTAAGGACAAAATGAGAGGATGCCTGGCACATAGTAGGCATTCAGGAGTTAGCTCTTATTGTGTGTGAGAACAGGTTCTGAAAAAAGGGTGAGGAGATTGTGACACTGTGCCCGCTCACACACATTCACACACGTACCCCTAACGCGGTTTTCGTGAGCTTGTTTCCAGAGGAAAACTGGGCTAATGAGGAGGTCGTCTTCATAGCCAGCAGGTGCCCAGCACAACCCTCACGGGGATGCAATTTAGCTTTCTCCTAAGATGTTGGGCAAATGAGGAGAAAGGCGTTTTAATCCCTTGTCACGTCTCCAGGGGCTGGAGGACATGTGCTGAGTTGGAATTTTTCAACTCCAGCCTTTTTTTTTTCCTTGACACATCCATTCCAGAAACATCTGTGAGATAAAACAGAGAAGGTCTTATGAATTCAGCTCATACTCGGCCGTTGCTCCCACCCCGGGCAAGCGAGACATGAATCACCGGCCCGGGGGCCCCGCAGCCCCGCAGAGAGCAGCCTCTCCAGCAGGGCCCTGGCCTTTCCTGAGTAGCTGCTTTTGATTTCCTCGAAGCCTTCTGATCGTCTACACTCACAGAGCGTGTGTTGTCCGAGGGAAGGCATGCTGAGCGTTCAGCTCACGCACTGGTGTGGGGCTCAGCCACTTGCTCCCGGGCTCAGCCACGTCCTGCTATGCACGGAGCACTCGAGACACAAGAATGAACCAGACACGGAGTGGAGGCCGCCTGCGTGTCCCCAAGTTCCCCTTATTTTAGGACACTGGAGGGGAAGCCCGTTCCTGTGGTTTGGGGAGAGGTGCCTCAGTGGGAGGCTGATCCACCCTCTGCTCTGGCCGTGTGTAGCCTGCAAGCCTGAGGAAGGGCACACTGGCCGCTGCTGGGTCAGAGATCAGCCAGCCATTGATGGAACTTGACCTTCTGGGGGCCTCCTGTGCTCTGTGACCTTGGGTCCCACCAGATGGTTCAAAACCTGAGAGAGAGAGCCCTCTCTGCCTGGGCTCACATTGCACCTCTCCGTTTCTGTTTAAGGAAAATGAGGGGATTTCAGAGCTGCGGTGCCAGGGCCAGGGAAGGGGTGTGATGGGCCCTCTTTCTCATTTCTTCTGTCCAGTGAACAGCCCCATAATGGGTACCTGGTGTGCTCTAACTGTGTGCTGGGCACTGAGGAAGGACACTAAGATAAGACAGAGCCCTGCCTTTAAAAGCCAACAGTCCCAGGAGGTGGATAGTTCAGGGCACTGGTGAGAAAGGCAGAAAGCTTTTCCTGTTCTCAAAGATACAAAGTCCTAAAGGGGTGCAGGAGGCAGGAAGAGACACACAGACACCTGCTTCCCCTGGTCCGGTCGGCTGCTTGCGGGGTGGGGACGATGTGATGTTTACAGAGTTGTAAATTTATAGGAGCTCCTCCACCTAGAGGGTCTAAGGCTCTGACAAGAGGGTGGGAATGGGAGAGAACAAAGTGTCTCTGGTCCTGAAGTATTTATCCTTAGGTCTATTTTATGGATGGGAAAGTAGAGTCACAGGAGACCAAGTAACATAGCCAGAGCTGTAAAGTATTTAGAATGAGGTAAAACCAAGCTTGTATGGAGCAGGAGAGAGCGGAGAGTGTGTGAATGCCAGGCTAGGTCTAGCCATTTTCCCATCTGCTCCCAGATCATCACTGTCTTCCTGAGGACAATTCCAGATCAGCCCTCTGTGTGGCTGCTCCCAGGCAGCTTTTCACCGTAGCCTCCCTCGC
The DNA here is from genome assembly GCF_006229205.1 of Suricata suricatta. Taxonomy (NCBI): domain Eukaryota; kingdom Metazoa; phylum Chordata; class Mammalia; order Carnivora; family Herpestidae; genus Suricata; species Suricata suricatta. The sequence goes on along the minus strand of NC_043707.1, from coordinate 125,368,687 downwards.
CTCCTTCCCAGAATCCTTAGCAACAGACAGGCAGTCTGAGAGGGGCAGGAATGCCCCCCGCCCTTGGACGGGCTGACTCCTGTTTACCCAGCTGGTGTGAGCCCAGGTTGGGGTCACCGGGAAGATCCAGGAGGCCTGCCGTCCAGCTGGCGCCCTGCTGCTCACGTCCTCTGACCCCCCCCTCCCCTCCAAGGCTTCTCCCTCAAAGATGTGGCCCAAGGTGGGGCTTGGCCTCATGGAGAGGAGAGCTTGGCTCCTGTTACATCTCGCCTTTATGTCTCTACTCTTTCATTTTTACTGAAAACACAGAAGTGGCCTTAAGGAAAGAAGTACCATGAAACAGAGGAGCTGGGTAGGAAGAAGCAGGTGGACTGAGCATGAGCTTTAGAACAGAAGACCTGGGTTTGACACCCAGCTCTATGTGACCCTAGCAAATCACATGCCCTCTCTGAGCATCAGTGTCCCGATCTGTCAGCTGAGGGTGAGGGTCAGCCCTCCCTCTGCCAGAGTCCTTGTGTAGCTCAACTGTAATAATGATAATGAAAATGCTTCGTGGAGGCAAAATGCAACCCAGCTCAAGATGGGGGCCCTTATTTAATTGGCATCATGGGACATATCTGTTCCAATAGGTATGTGCAACCAACCAGGGGTGGGGACAACGGGCACAGGAGTCTGAAGACCCAGGACTAGAGTAGGCTCTAGCTGGCTCTGGGCATGGACCTTCACTTCACTTCTCTGTCAGCCCCGCCTTCCTCATATGCCTCTGCGTGGAAAGGCTGTTCTCCCTACGGTCTCACAATGACCAAGAAGGACTACTCATCTGGCCAGCATTTACTGAGCACCTACTGTGTACCAATCCTGGGCTAGGCTAGCATATGGCTCTTGTCCCTGAAGAAAAATAACTCTAGAAGAAGATGCAGGGCTCAAATCCTAAAGTGTCAGATACAGTTGAGTCTGTGCAGGAAAAAACAAACAAAGCCTTGAAGTGGAAAATGGCTTTCCCAGGATAACAGAAATGGGGAGCACCATTGCCATTCCTACCTGATTCCAAGCCAGACATTGAGAATCAATCATTATATTCTTCCCACTAAATCCAGTGCTACTTCAGGATCTTTCTCAACACAGCACTCGTGAAAGCAACTGATCAACTGGTTGAAGTCGGAAGGCAAGACCAAACCATTTGCATACCAACCCTAAATCCTCATCTTGCACTTGTCTGAGGCCCATTGGACCAGAATCATCCATGTACAGACTCAGACCTAGGTTTTCTCACCAACTCCGCCTCTCCGTTTATTCCAGAAACCAGCTTGTATTGGGTGCCCACCATGCACCCAGCTTTGTGCTAGACTCAAGGATGAGCAAGGCCTGCTTACAGGCTCATAGTCTAGTGTGGAAGAAAGCCAAAGGGAAAGTAATTATGGGGGGATAGTTGAGATGCACACACATTCCTGTGGGAACTCAGAGAAGAGAGCAACTTGATGGCCCAGGGACAGGGCTGGGGGGCTGGGTGGTGGTTAAGGAATACTTCCCAAGGTGGGAACATTGTAGGTGGCACTCAGCCAGCAAACACATGACAGATATGAGGTCCAATATCAAGTCCAGATACATTGGGCTTCCTAGGGGATCAGAGACATCTGTGGTCTGAGAGATCATAAGAAAGTCTTGCGGGAGGAGCCACTGACTCTGATGGACAGGAGTTTGCAATGTTGACAAGGGGCAACAATGGCACTTAGGAGGATTGGCTTAGGGGGTAGAAGGGGAAGTTTCTAGGCTGCTTTCTTGGTAAGGCTGAAACCCAACAACATACGCTGTCAGGTCCCTATTGAACTCACCTGTGCACCCCTTAACCTGTGGCCCTGATCATACTGCCTAGTATTTAATGGAGGTCTTTCCTGGCTTGACTGGAAGACTTGATAGGACAAAGACTGGGTCTCATTTCTTAGTAGCTGAGACTTGAACCTATCCCTGGCACAGTGCCTGCCTGGCTCATAAGAGGTATTCAGTAAATCTTGGATGGATGGATGGGTGGGTGGATGGTTGGTTGGATGAAAGGATGGTTGGATGGATGGATGGATGAGTGGGTGGATGGATAAATGACTCAGTGGGTGGGTGGGTGGATGGTTGGATGGATGGATGGATGGATGGATGGATGGATGGATGGATGGATGGTTGGGTGGATGGTTGGTTGGATGGAAGGATGGTTGGAAGGATGGATGGATGGATGGATGGATGGATGGATGGATGGATGGATGGATGGACGGACAGATGGATGGATGGACAGATGGATGAGTGGATAAGTGGGTGGATGTTTAGATGGATGGATGAATAAGTGGATAGATGGGTGTGTGGGTGGGTCAATGGATAGTTGGATGGATGAATGGATGGATTGATGGATGGCCACGGAACCTCTCTAAGCCTGTTTTCTCCTCTGCAAAATGGAGGAAATAGTGCCAACCTCACAGGGATATTGTTAGGACTCAATAAGATGATGCAGCTAAAGCCCTTAGAATAGTACTTGGTATTCAAAAACATATGTATTGAAGGGATAACTATGACCTCTTGAGCTCAAGTGCAACGGTAATCTCAGCAGATACATCCTGACTGATGAATTTTGCATGTTCTCTGCCAGGATGCTTAAAAAAAAAAAAAAAAAGGAAGGTGCCTGAAGTTGTTATTTGTAACAGTTATTAGAAATAAAATTCAGTGATTCCCACAGGGACAGTAAGACCTTGGCTGGAAAATTGTGCAAGTCCCTGAGAACATGAGAGAACAGAGCTAAGCACGTATTCTGTACAGACACACTGTTCTAAGCACTTTACTAATACGAACTCATGTAACCCCCACAGTGACCTTATGGGGTAGGCCTTGTCACTATCTCCATTTCTCATATGGGTAAACTGAGACACAGAGAGGTGAAGTAAGTTGCCCAAGGACAGCTCCCAGTCCCGTGGAAGACACAGAGCTACACCCTAGGGAGAGTGCCCAGGAGCCAGGACTGTGTCTGACATCTTTCTGTCTCACTGAGGTGCCTATCACAGCAGGTTCTCGATCACTGTCTTTGGAGTGAATGAATGAACAAACGGATGAATCCGCACTCCATTCACCCTTCGAGCACTGTCACAGGCTCTCCTGTGCTATCAATCATTAGACAAAGGGCAGCAGGCTAGTGCCCAGATCATCTAAGAAGGCTACGTCATAGCTTAGTGAATGCCATGGTCAGTTTTAAAGTTTGCTTAGGACACACGCTCTGCTGCCCATTCCTGTCTGTCACTGCCCATACGTGGCCTTGTTAGTTATTCCTCGGATCCCGACCAGAGCCTCCTGCCGTCATGTCCGTCTTTGGAGAGCAGGAAGAAACCTGGCTAGCAGGGGGTCTCGTGCCAAGGAGACCAGACTCAAATCCAAGCCAGAGCTGGAGATCCCATCCATATGGCCTTAGGCAATCACTTCTGTCTCTGAGCCTCGCTGTCCCCCTCAGCACCAGGGGGAATGAAAATAGCGTCCCTCTCACAGGCTCTTGTGAGATGCACCTGTGGCCACACTCAGGAAACACGGAAGCAGGAGGTGGGGTTGTTTGGAAAGTTGTGACTTACAGGCTGGTTTCAGGAGCAAGTGGGTCAGTCTGAAAGGTGGGAACCATAGGGAACCATGGGAGATATGAATGGCCATCCCCGGGGCCTGTCTGCCCATGGTCGTGCCTCCCCTACCTGTCACAATGCCTGAAATGCCCACCATTTTTCTAACTCCCGGGATGGAGGCCTGGCATCATCTCCAGGAGGGAGCCTGTTTGAATGCACATGGTGTAAAACATTTTGATTCCTTGGCAAAGACGCATCATTGGCCTCTCTCAGCATGGGCTGAGTTGGGAGGGAACGAGACAGGGCTGGGGATAGAGGGCCCCGGGGTGTGGGGAGATCTGAGACCTTGAGCAGGGGTCCTCTGGGGCCTCAGGGCAGCCTGGGAAGCCACATGCCTGGGGTTGGGTGAGAGGCGACAAGAGGACCCTTAAAATGGGGCAAGGAGCTGCCGGGAGCAGCGCACGGCCCAGAGAGGAGGCTTTGCCAGCCCCCCGGGCACCTGTCCCAGAAGCCTAATTACTGGCTCTCAGTGGGCAGCCGGCTCGCTGATGGAGAGTCCTTGGGGAGAAGGCACTGCTGAAACGGTGAAGTGCTCTGGAGGAAACACCGTATTCTTTCGCACATCTTGCCTTCTCGCTCGCCGGGGATGTTACCGTGGGCAGAAGAGGTGGCTTGTGGGTCCTCATTACCCTGACCATGTCTCCACCCTCGTCGTCCTCACCCTGTCCATCCCCTGTCACCTCTGCCTGGACCACGGCGCAGCCTCCCTGCTCTCTGCAGGGCCCCCCTCCACACAGCAGACAGGGACCTGTTCACACAACAGGCCCCTTGACAGCCATGCCCTGGGGCCTCCCATGGCCTCCGAGTCCAGCTTCATCTCCTGTGGTTCCGCTCCCTCCTCTCACTCTGCCTTTCACTTGCCCTTCCAGCCACACAGGCGTCCTCCGGACTCTTGACACAAGGGCATTTTTATTCCCTCTTGAGGAAGGGCCTTTGCATGTGCTGCTCCTTCTGCCTGGAACCCTCTCCCCCGTGCACCCCTCCACCACCAGATCTTCTTTGCCTTTGGGTCTCACCTCGTGTGTACCTTTTCAGAGAAGCCATCCCTTACCGCCGCAGCCAGAGCAGTCCCCCCTCAGCACCCTCCGGCCCATCACCCTATATTTGCTATCTGCTTATTGTCCCTCTTCCTCACTTGATTAGAAGCTCTACGAGTAGGGAACTAGCTTGTCTTCCTTGCTGTCATGTCCCCAGCAGCCAGAACAGTGCCTGGCACATAGTAGGGCTTCAGGTCTGTCGAAGGATCCCTAGAGATGGGCTAGCCGCCACCTGACAAGCCCTGCCAGGCCTACAGCATCATCCGGCCGTAACTTCATCTTGTCCTCCCACTATAAACCCTGCAAGGGTGTGCCCCATTTTACAGCTGAGGAAACTGAGGACCCAGGGGCTCCAGCAAGTGTCCCAAGGTCACACAGATAGCAAGAAGCAGAGACCCAGATCTGCCTAAATCTCTGCTCTTACCGCCGTGTTATTAAGACAGGTTCAGGGCGCCTGGGTGGCTTCGTCCGTTACATGCCTATTTCAACTCAGGTCATGATTGCAAGGTTTATGAGTTTGAGTCCTGTGTCATCCCTGACAGCAGGGAGCCTGCTTGGGATTCTTTCTCTCTCTCTCTCTCTCTCTCTCTCTCTCCCACTCCAGCTCATGCTCTCTGTCTCTCAAAATAAATAAAGAAATAACTTTTTAAAATGTTTAATAATAGGGGCGGCTGGGTGGCTCAGCCGGTTAAGCGTCCGGCTTCGGCTCAGGACAGGATCTCACAGTTCGTGGGTTCGAGCCCCGAGTCGGGCTCTGTGCTGACAGCTCAGAGCCTGGAGCCTGCTTTGGATTCTATGTCTCCCTCTATCTCTGCCCCTGCCCTATGCATGCTCTGTCTCTCTCTCAAAAATAAATAAACATTTAAAAAAAATTTTTTTTAATGTTTAATAATAAAACAGATGCTATTAGCCTGTTTTACAGACAAAATAATGGAGGATCTGAGAGATGTGCCCATGTGCCTAAAGGCCTCAGCCAGGAAGAGGTGGGGTTGGGATTTGAACTCCAATGCTGCTTTCTCTACAGGGACAGGGACGTCAGAACCAGCCGGCTCGCTGTCTGTTACATAAGGGGTTTCGGACTAGGCGGGGGCCACCTGGTTTGGCAGCAGGATCCAGGCCACAGGGCACACCGTCAGGGAGGGGAGGACATTAGCCAATGTCTAACACGTATGGGGCCCTTACTGCAGGGGCCCCGTTCCAAATGCTTCCGGAGTGTCAACCGACTTCTTGACAACCTTAGGAGGGAGATCGCTTTATTGCCCCCATTTTGCAGATGACACAACTAAGGCACAGAGAGGTTATGCAACTTACCCAGGGCCACTCAGCTAGGAAGTGTGGCAGCTGAGTTGAATCCCAGGCCCTAACCACTGCATTGTCCTGCCTCTCCAAGGAGACAAAGCTGACCAGGACCCCAGAGCCCTCCAAGGTCAAGAAGAGGACTCCAAGCCTGGTCAAGTAAACAAAGCCTGCAGCCTGGAGCCCCGGGTTTTGCGGCTGTAAAACGGAGCCAGGAGTTCAGCAGGATGTTGTCATGAGAGGAGAGGACAGAGCTGGGGAAAGCCCCCACCCCGTCTGGAGCCTGACCCCTCAAGTACTGGGCGAGCGGAGGGCACAGTCACCCACTGAACCAGTGACGCTGGGCAAGTGACCTACCTCTCTGTGCCTATATTCCCCCATCAGTGAGGATAATTACTGTATAATTTGAGATTATATGAATTAATCCACGTAAGGTACTTAAAACAGTGCCTGGCCCAGAATAAGCTCTGAGTGTGAGCTGTTATTTATCAGAAGATTACAAATATTAAAATATTAGTTCTGGCCTCTCTTGTAACCAAGGAGACTCCCTCCAACAGGGCTGCCATGAGGTCAGAGGAAGAAAGCTAGGAAACTGCCCTCGGGCTCTCACTTGGTGACGGCCAGGGCTATCTCGGCAGGCGGCCCTTCCGCGGAAGTTTCCTCCCTGTTCTATGTCTCCAGTTTTTACCAAGGATTAGAGTCCCTTCCCGTGGGTGCGAGAGCTCAGTGCTTGTCAGATTTATGAGCTTTCAGGCACAGCCAGGTCTCCCCATTTTTATAAAGACTGAGATAAGAGAAGAGTCATGAGATTAGAGGTTTGTCATCATTCTCTGCTTTGGTGTCTGTCTGGTCTCTCTCTCTCTCTCTCTTAGTTTCTTCCTCTTTTAGAAATCCAAAGTGCAAGCTGGGAACACCAGCCCCAGGCCCTCTAAATGCACTGTTCAAATAAAGGAGACGTTTAGGGGAAGGTGGAAGCATCATTTAACGGTGATCACTCTGAAATGACCATGTCTGGGCAATTTGTCATGAAGTATTCAGGCTGTTGCCAGAGATCATTTTTTCTGCAAATCTTGCTGTAGGCTCGTAATTTTCAACTTTTGACCCTTTAAAACTGAGGTGTGGGATTTTTGTAAGCTTTGGAAATGGTACGTTTTTAAAATTACTTTTTAAAGGGGCGCCTGGCTGGCTCAAGTCGGTGGAGCATGTGACTCTTGATCTCAGGTTCAAGCCTCAGGTTGGGTGGCTCGACATGGAGGTGGAGATTACTTTAAAATAAAATCTTTAAAATAAATGACTTTTTAAGAAGCCATCTCTCCCCAGGAAAGTTTGGGATTAGACTCAAAGGAGCCCTACAGAGGGGGTAGCCTCCCTGGGTCCCTGCGCTGCCATAGGGAACTTTACAATCCGAGAAGGTTCTAGTCCAGGGCCTGGGCAAACTTCTCCTCCATCCTCTGCGGGCTCACAAACCGCCGTGCCACACACAGAACTGCGTGATCTGCAGGCAGTCCTGGAGGCACAGACACATCGGCCAGGGCTGGGCAAAGGCTTGCTGCTGTCGGCCCCTGCTGCCTGTCCAGCCTCCTGTCCTGCACCCCTGAGCGCACAGATTCAGGGTCCAACCATGAGTCCTCAGTCTCGCTGTGCCAGTTCCCATCACTACCCTTTTGCACACTGGCCCTCTGCCCAAGTGCCACTCTTTTCATTCCTTCGCCTTATCCTTCTTTGTCTTGTAAGATAGCTCAAGTTTCTCGCCTCCAGGAAACAGCAATGTTAAGGTCCCCTCTCCGGGCTCTCAGGCCTGGCACCTCTTCCCTGCCATGTGTCCCTTGGCACTAATCACACTGTGTGGGAGCTGCCTGTTTACTTGGGCATCTTCCCCACCAGGCTGGGAGCCCACTGAGCTTTGGGTCCCTCAGCTCAGCCCAGACACGAGCCTGGAAGATGTGAGGCCATGGGACAGAGTAGTTAAGACCCTGCCTTTGGCCTCAGATGTAGTTCTTAGTTCTCCACTGCTCTCCCCCAGCCCTGACCCTGCCTGTGGGCCGGTTATGTGTCCTTACTGAACCTTAATAATGTCTACAAATGGGACTACAAAGTACAACACCACTGTCTTGTAGAATTACTCTAAGAACTTTTGGTGGGGGCATCTGGCTGGCTCAGTTGGTAGAGCATGTGACTCTTGATCTCGGGGTCATGAGTTTGAGCCCCACGTTGGGTGTGGAGATTATTGAAAAAAATTAAAAAAAAGAACTGTTGATGAGCACTAATACATTATTACTAACTCTGAATCTTCACAACTTAAGTCCTATTGGCAGACCCATTTTCCAGATGAAGAAACTGAGGCACAAAGAGCCGTTGAGTGACTTGCCTAAGGTCAGTGGGAAAGCCAGAGTTCAAGGCCAGATGGACCCTGACTCCAGAGCCTGTACCCATGACCCCCTAATAACTCACATGAAGCCCTCAGCCTGGCACACAGGAGGTACTCAATACAGAGAGTGGCCACTGTTGTCAATTGTAAATAGCTGCATTCAGTTTTCAGTTGATTTTTAGAGGGAAGAGGTGGGACTGGTCACAAGGCAGGAAGAAGGGCTCGAGAGCTGGGGGAGTGGGAGGATTCCGGGAAACAAGGAGAGGGGATGGGCAAAGTGTCAAGACTGAGAGTAGGCTGACAGAGGCCGGAGCAGCAGGGCTGGGGCGTGAGTTAGTGGGGCCTGAGCAGGCTGCTGGGAGGAAAGAGCTGACGGCACCAGTGTGGCCATCTGAGCAGTAGCATGAGACCCCACTGGCTTCCCTGCCCTTAGAAAATAGAACCACATACTGCATCACTGAGCATACAAAGTGCATTGTGGTATAGGCCAGATTACCTTCTTGTCTTGTATTTCACCTTTTCCCCAATATATCCCATGCCCCCGCCACCCTACCCTGCCCTTCGCCCCTCCATACCTTTGCACACACTGTTCATCCGCCTGCAATGTCCTTCACTCCTTTTGGCCCTGGCGGACTCCTACTCATCCTTTAATACCCAGTTCAAATGGCCCCTCCCCCAGAAAACCCTCTTCAATATCTTTCACTGATCATATGCATTCTTCCCTTTTTTGAAGTGAACTTCAGGGCTAGGGACTATGTCTTCTTCCAGTCTGTGTCTGTTGCCCAACACAGAGCAGGACACAAAGTCATGACTTAGATAAAACTTGTTGGGCTTTTTTTAATTGAGTAAATCTGTCCTCAAATCTCCAGTGTCCAGGAGAGCTAGACCATCAGGGAGAGAACTCATCCTCCCCAGCGATCCAGACAAGAGAATGTTCCAGGGCAAGTGGGGCTCTGGAACTCTGCTGTGGGCCTAGAAAGTGCTGCCTGGGAGAATTCATACCCGGGACCCCACTCCAAACCCCTCCAGCACAACCAGAGAAGGCTGCAGTCGGAAAACACGCCGGAAGCCTGTCCACCATCACTCAGTGGACCTCCGTAAAATGTGGAGCTCAAGACTGACCCTCCCTGAGCCACGGGGAGGATGCCGGGCTGTCACTCTACTTCTCCTCTTACAGTGTAAGACCACATTGGCTTTTTCAGCAGCTTTTGGCTTGTGGTCAACTCAAACCCCCAGATCTTTTTCACTGGGATGGCTGCCAAGCCACATCTTGTGCATTTGATTTATGGCTTGGGTTAGCTGAGGCCCACTCCGGCTCCCCAGAAGCCAACCGGAGGGGGCGACGGTTTCTGTACCCCTAGGAAGGAGAGTGATTTCAGGCCCCCAACCCAAGAGCCTCAGTGTGAGTGTAGGTGAGCTCCCCTCCCCTGTTGGTGTTTCTAAGCCCGTTTCCTTGAGGCATCAAATGCTGCGACCTCTTGAATGGGATTTTCATTAGCATTCAAGTCACAGGCCACCAGGACTCAAGCAGGCCGACCTTTGGGTTACTGGGCAAAGCACCCAGAAAGTCAGGGGGAGAGGCAGGTAATGGGGGCTCAGGCTCCTGAACTTGATGTCCATGTGCCCCAGCGAAGGCTCTTCATTGCTCCGTGCCTCTGTTTCTGATCTGCAGAATAGGGGTGACAAATCCCAACCTCATGGCATCATTAGGACAGAGGTGCCCAGGCAGGAAGTGCCTTCACAGGCAGAGTAGTATCTGTGTGGGGTCATAGACAGCTGGGGCCAAGCGGGCACCAAGTGCCCAGCAACGTCCAGCTCTTACCCCATTACAATGAAAGAGAAACTGAGGCACTGAGCTTGAACCACCTTTGCAGATTTTGCTTCTGCTCAACCAAATGTGCTTCTCTCCCCTAGGATTGCCTTTTTAAATGCCCCTTTTCAGAAAGGCCACGCTCCCTAAAGGGACACCGGTACACCTGGCTCAACCCATGGCTGTCACCTTCGTGGCCAACACAAACCGTGCACAGTGTTTATGTTTGTCCAGTGCTTCTTTCTCTCTTGCTGTCCTAGACCCTCAGCATCATGAGGGCAGGGCCCCCGTCTTCCTCCCTGGCCTCAGCACAGCCGGGACTTGGCAGCGTGGGGGAGAGGGCCTGGAACATGGCTTTGGACTTTGGCTACAAACCCACGTTGCGTTAAAGAGAAGCACATTTATTTCCCTGCACCACAAACAAGGTCACTTCCCCTCCCTGGGCCTCTGTTTCCCTAGCTGTAAAATGAGGTGTGAAATGAGAGATTGAACTAGCTTTTCTCTAAAGTCCTTCTAGCCCTAAAGACTCCAAGTGAGCACAGAAAGGGGGAGAAGATTGCATTGAATCATATTGCCTGTTGGGTTCAAAACACCAACTTCTGCCAGGAAATCTCTCTCGCTGTGTCACTTTCTCCACTGGCCTGGAAAAAAACTGCCCTGTGCAGGCCCAGGCCTGTGGAGCCCACACTGAAAAAGTCGCAGGCCCCTCCTGCCCTGGGCCCCGGCGAAGGGGCCCCCGAAAGGTGTGTGGTAGCCGCTTCCCCCGGGGGTCCAGGGTTTGTTGCCTTAACCGGGCTCACCGAGCAGGTAAAAAATTCCAGACATGTTCTCTGCTGACAGCTAATTGTGTCCTTTATTAATGACCGTGGCTTTCGTGGGGCAGGTGGGAGGAGGGAGGAGGCCAGTCCCAGCCCAGGGGGCTCCCTCAGGTGGAACCGATGACCGCATTTCTGGATCCCATAGAAAGGGAAGTGCTACATGAGGTGACCCTGAAAACACCTCCCCTCCCCCAGCTGGAGAGGGGAGGGGGCTTTCCCACCTCCCAGCCGAAAAACGAGGCAGGGGGTTTGGAATCTGGCAGACCAGGTTCGGGGACCTAAGTTGGCCTCTTAGAACACAGCCACCGAATGTACAGTGAATGGCCTGAAGGGGACCCACAAGAGGGCTGTGGCCCGTGGGCAGTGTGGGAGATGCTCCCCGGCTCCATCCGGTCACCACCACCCCCCCCCCCCCCCCCCCCCCGTGGTACCAGGACTGGGCCCATGAGGCCCTTCCTCAGTGACCCCCTACACCACCTGTCAATACAGCAGCCAGATGTGCTGGGGGACTTGGGGCTGGCCCTGCCAGATGTGTCAAGCTTTCCAACACATCCGCTTCCCCTCAGGCACATCGTGATTATTATTTAACACTTGCTTTTCCAGCATCTGTGAGTCCCAAGGATTACAGGCGGGGAGGCTCCGGCGTGTCGATCCAGCTTACAGTCTGGGGGCCTGGAGTCTACTGCTCATCAAAGGGCCTGTTTTCTCAAGGACCCAGTGAGGACCTTTACAGGCCCTCTTGCAGTGATAGCCTAGAGCTGGAGGGAGGGCTTTTGTGGAGCTCTGTCTGTTCCCCACTTTCTCGTTAGAATCCCATGTTAGCCTGGGGAGGAAAGTGAGGTGTGCGGCATTAACCCCAATAATAGATGAGGGTGGTGGGGTTCAGAGAGGGACATAGTGAAGAAGTAGCTGAGCTAGGACTTGAACCAGGCAGCAGAAACAGCATGTGCAAAGGCCCTGAGGCTAGAGGAGGCCTGATGTCTCTAGGGTAGCTAGAGTGGAGGGACAAGAGGGAAAGTGGTAGGAGGTGATTTCAGAGAGGTGAGGTGGGTATGATGGCATCACAAAGAATAAAATACCATTGGATAAATTTAACCAGAGAGGTAAAGGGCGGGGGTGGGGGTGGTTGTAGGCTATCGGTTTTCACTCAAAGTGAGGCCGGAGCTACTGGAGATCTTTGAGCAGAGGGGCATCACACAGTCGATTCCTATCCTGCAGGATCGCTCTGGCTGATAGGTTGAGAATAGATGCGGCCAGAGGCAAGTAGAGAGGTAAGAGGGCAAGGGTGAAGGCCAGGAAACCAGGCAGGAGGCTAGCACTGCGGTGATCTGACGGCCACCACTCCTCCGCCCTCTCTCTTCCCTTCCCACCTGGGCATCAGGATGCCTCAGCCCAGTCTCCGTCAGCCACTAATTTGCTGTGTGACTTGAGGCAAGTCACTAGTGCTGTCTAGGTTGTATATTCCGTAGGCCTAAAATGGGGAGCCTGGACCAGATGATGGTGAAGGTTCTCCTGACTCCCAGTGACCAGACCCCAACCTGCCTCTCCAGCCGCATCTCCCAGCTCTCCCAGCCTTGAACTTCATGCTTCAGTGACCCTGAACCATTTGTAGTTCACTCACACACACACACACACACACACACACACACACACACACACCGTGCCGTTTCACGCCCCCGTGCCTGTGCACAGGCTGTGCCCTCTGCCTGCAGTGCCCTTTCCCACCACCCGCCCTGCACATGGAGAACCGTGTTCTTCAGCAGACCTCTGAAGCTCACAACCCACCCTCCCTCCTCAGTGACCCTGGGCACTTTGACAGGCCATGCTGATCTCCAAGAGACAACAGAATAAAAGGGATGCGGACTCAGAGCCGGCTTCAAATGCCAGCTGCATCTCCGAAATTGCCTAATGTTATTGAACCTCTGTTTCCTCATCTGTAAAACAGATAATTATATTTCCTACTTCCAAGGTCAAAGTGAGGATTCAGTAAGAATGTAAAGCACCTACCCCAGTGCCTGGCACGGAGTCGCTGTTTGGGACCCGTGAAGCCAGATTCCAGCTACAAAGAGTGGGCTGTTGAATGAAGATTGGGGGGAGGGGGGTGGCCCTGGACAGTGTGGTCCCAGATTCCTGGAGTGGCCCTGGCCAGGACCCCACGACAGCCTCCCAGCAGCCCCACGGCTCAGGGGCTTTCCTGTCCACCCTTCCTGTCATCAACCACTCCCTCCTCTCACCTCCTCCAGCAGGGCCTGGTCAGAGCTGCCTGCCGGCAGCCACTCAGCACTTGAAAATGTCCTTAATTGCTTCACCAGAGTGGGGAGTCACCCTGCAGGCAGATAATTAAAAAGTTCAGAGCTTGATTAATTGGGAGGAAATTGGAGGGATGGGGCTGCCTGTGGGGTGTGCGGGAGCTCTCAGCCCCTGCGTGGGGATGGTGGCGGGAAGGGAGGCGGCCAGAGTGGGGACCCGGCCCTAACATAGGATCCAGGACCTGGACAGGCCGGGCGTGAAACCTGCCTTTGCAGGCTGTGGGGTTCAGGGTCTGGCTCTACAGGAGACTGTGAGCTCCATCCCTGCTCCACACTTACACACAAATACAACTAGAGAAGAGAGGTCAAAAGACACACTGGTCATGAAAGTTCTGATTACTCCGGCTTTGGGGCTGCAGCACCTACAGGCCTCCTAGCCTGTCATTCAGTGAGGTGTCACAGAGGGTGCTCTGTGCCAGGCTGTGTGCCAGGCAGTGAACGGGGCAGGCATGGTGGCTGCCTCATGATGCTCACAGTTGGGCAGGTGGAAAGGTGGGAGGTAGAGACAGGTTTTAACCAAGTGCCAAGAAGGATGAAGACGGGATGGCTTGAGACCCCATTCCTGGGGCACAGGTTGGAGCTCAGGGGGCTCTGACTTGGTCTAGAGAGCTCCAGAGGCTTAGAACGAAGTCTCCAGTCCACACACCATCTGAGTGACCTTCAGCATAAGATTCTGTATTTCTGAGCCTCAATCAGTCACTTCCTGAGGCCTCCTGTCCATCACCTCTCGGCCACTGGTGCTGGAGGCTCCAGACATTGTGAGGACCTGCTGTCACCAGGCTTACGGCCAAGTGCAGGAGGCAGACATTTAGAACCATTTAATCATGCAGTGCCTCAGGAGCACGGGAGAGAGGCCCCAAACCCGGGCTTGGTCCAGGGTGGCATCCTAGAAGAAGGGCCAAAAGGTGATCTGGGTGGAGCTGAGATTGGGAAGATAGAAAGGAGTTAGCCAGGCTGGCACTGGGGCAGAAGGCACTGCCTGAGCAGAGGCCCAGAACGGAGACGGAGCACAGCTCGCCCATGGGGGGCCTGGAGGCTGCCCGATGCGCCTGGGGCCAGGGTGCGGCTCAGAGGCACCAGGCGCTCCGGCTGGCAAGGTGGCCCACGGAGGGGAGGCCAAGGCACGCTGGGCTCACCACAGGCACAAGGGATGCATAGAAGGGCCTTGAGCAGAGGAGGGATGCCACAGACGGCCAGTGCCACAGACGGCTGGCTTGGGGAGGCCCTGGGATCACCCGCTCAGGGAAAGAGGAGACGTGTTAACACAGTTCCTGCCACGGCCTTCTGACCTCTGCCACCCTGCCAGCTGCTGGCAGGCATCCACAGAGCCCGGGTCCCAGCAGGGGCAGGCGGGGGTAGCCTGGGCGTGTGGGGGAGCTGGGGGGAGGCAGGATGACTGATATCCCCTGGGTGGTCCCAGTAGGAGCTACCACACCAGGGGAATGAGCCTGAGACTTAACCTGGCCAGGCAGGGCCTGCCTTCTCAGGGGAGAGAGAGGGAGAAAGGTGGACCGGGGAGCGGGGGCACCCTTCGTCAAGCTAGAACACCGAGGGCCTCGGAGACAGGAGTTAGGAAGAATTGCGGGGGCACAGCCTCTGTGTGACTTTGGACGAGGCATTCCTCTCTGTGAGCCTCCGTTTCCCCATCTCCAAAATGGAGACAACACCTCCTCCTGCACAGGGTGACCGTGAAGACTGAGTGAGGTTACGAGGTGAGGAAACTGCTGGCCCAGCACCAGGCAGGGGCGTGGTTGGTACACAGTGATGGGAAGGTCCTCCTAGCCCAGAAGCTTGCCACCTGCTTCCAGCATGGCTGTGCCCATGGCACAGAGGACCAGGCACCCTGCCTCGTTCTGTCCAGGGGGACTGACTCCACTGGTTTAACCTCAGCAGCAAAAGGAGGAAGCGTGCAAAATGCAAAAGTCACTTTGCGTGAGACAGATCCCCAAGCTCCTCTTGCTCCACCACAGGAAGGAATATGGCAGCTCAGCTCAGACAAACTCACAGTACAAGGCCCTGAAAATACACCAGTCAATTTACCCACAATTGAAGAACGTAAGACCCAGCGTTGGGTGCCTGAGCCTGTCCATAGCCAGAGTCCCACAGCTGGAAGAGGCCATAGAGATGGTCCCGGCCATACCCAGAGTGGGCAGGAAGTGGCCCGGGCTCACAGAGCAAGGAGAGCAGGGACCCACAGAGGCAGCTTCCCCTCTCTGGGCCCAAGACTCTCCTCCATCCACTCAAACTCCTTTCCCCAATCCAAACCCAGAACTTCCTGGAGACCCCAAGGCAGGGAAGGGAGCCGGCTGCCCTTCGAGCCTGGCACTCCTGAGCCTGGAACCCTCTTCCTCTGCCCAGAGTGGCCAGCAGTCCAGGCCTGGGCCTCTGTCTCCATGTCACAGTGCCTGGCACATAATAGGGACCTAATACCTACCTGTTGAATAAATTCATAACTCAGCATCTCTCCGACTGGACACACACGCCCGAGGGCAGGGACCACCACATCTTCTTTGTGTCTGTGTCCCCAGGGCTTAGCACACAACAAGCGGCAGGCCCAGAAGTGGACGGAGATCGTGAGAGCAGACGCCTGCGGAGTGCTCAGGGTGAAAGAGCCAGGCACTGCTGCACGTGCTTTCTCTAGATTAACTCACCTCTCTTCCCACCGAATAGAAAGCCGGTGTTATCATTCTCCCCATTACACAGACACGAGTGTGGAGAGTGAGGTACCTTGTCCCTGGTTACGCTGTTCGCAGAGGCAGGCCTGGGATTCAGCCCCTGCAGGCGACTCCACAGTGCACACCCAGGTTCAGTTTCATCAGCCCTCCTGCTAGGGGCTCGGGAGCTAGAGGGCAAGCCCGCCTCTGCCCAGACAGAGCCCTCTGCTCTACAGGACCCCCAGGAAGGCAGAGAAGCTCCCTCCCCACCCCCAAGGCCTGGCACCCTGGGCCTGACCGGGCATTTGACTCCACGGTGGCATCAGTCGTTTAGGGATTAAGCCGAGTCTCTGCGAAGAGAGTGAGGAGCAGAGCAGCAGGCTTGGCAGGGAGGCTGCAAAGATCGCCTAGTGCCAATTAGCGACCCTGCCGGGCCAGGTCCAGATGGAGCCCTGCCTCGGCCTGACTCAGGGCTCACTCGGTCAATTATCACCTATCCCGGAGCCCAGGGGGCAGGTGGGGAGAAAATCTGTTTCCCCATAATCCTCCCTCCCTCTCCCAGCCGGCTGCCATCCCTGCCTGGGGCTCCCTGGCCAAGGGCTCTGGCATCTGCGGACGGTGGGCCTGACTGGCTGCTTCGGTCCCAAGTCCCCAGGTGTTTGGGGCCAGGCTTTGCCTCTGTCTTGCTGAGTGACCCAGCAAGCCCTGTCCCCTCTTAGGCCTGACAGCAGTGTCTCCAGTAATGATATTCAAGCTGCTCGATAATTTCTACCTCCAGGAATACCTGAGTACAATACCTGGGAATCACAAAGACCGGGGACCAAAGCTCAGCACTGTCATTTAGCAGCTTTGTGGCCTTGGCAGAGTCATTTCACCATCCCCCTGCCGAGCCTCAGTTTCCTCATGTGTAAAGTTGGGGGGGAGGTGTGTGTGATAATGGTACCACTTCAGTGGGTAGTCACGTACATTAAACCAGAGATTCTGTGTTGATCACTTGCACCGGCCTCAGCACCGGGAAAGCATATGATAAATGAGAATTATTACTGTCCTTGCACACTGGATGAGTAATAATAGCTAACCTGTATATCGAGCAGTCCTTGCTGTGTGTTCTGGGTAGATATTAGCCCACCGACCCGCAGCCCCTGCTGCTGAGTCCCTCACTGTCCACTTGGGGAGACAGATCTGCTCTCATTTAGTGAGCAGAGTTGACTGAGCACCAGCGATGTGCCAGACCTGGACAAGGTGCTAGGGGTGCGGAGGTTAAATACCCAGCCTCTCCCCCAGCCAGGGTTCATCAGCCCACGAGCAGCACACAGGTAAGTCCCCTATGGGCTTGGTCCGTGGTCGAGTGGGGCTGGTTGGCACCCGCTTGCCTTTCCAGACCCAGCTATGCACCTTTCTTCCCAGCCATGTGTTCAGTTAGCTCAGATCGGTAGCTTGAAATTTGCCCAAAGGGGAGCTTTGCCACAGAAATTGGCAAACACAACAGATTGGGATATCCCCCCCCCCCCCCCGCCCACCCCGGCCGGCCGTTTACCAGCACAGCGCCGCCCGCAGAGAGTGTGTCAATGTGCCGCAGTCGAGGTCTGAGGTGTCTGCTGTAGAGAGTGGAGGCTGGCCTCCCAGAGGCGTCCGTATCAGAACCCCATCCCTGATGGGCAGACGGGCGTTCCCGCAAAGGGACCCCGCACGTGAGGCGAGGGCAAGCAGGTAAAAGAGGTGACAGATGGGGCCAGAGAAGCACACTGGAGGGTTAGGTTACCAGGGCCTGAGGACGTTTCCAGGACTCAGGACTTCCGGTCTGGAAAGCAGGATCAGCTGTCACCGTCAGTGGGCAGGCCCCTGGGATCACCCATGGGGACAGAAGATGAGAAGTGGAGCGGGGTCTGGGCAGCCACGCAGCCGGATGAAGCTGATGTGGCATGTACTGAGCAATGACTGTGCTCCTGCCACTTTGCCAAGAGTTAGGGAACCAGTGAGACAGCCAGACCCGCCTTGTTTCTCTTGACCCTTCCCCTGCGGGCACTTCCAAGCAGGGAAAAGACAGCACACACGTTTATCAGCTGTTTGCTAACATAAGTACAACTCATGATGAGGGTCAACAAAGGAAACAGACCGAGACGGAGAGTCACGAGAGAATCACTCTGGCCAGGGTGGTCAGGGAGGACCTCTCTGGGAAGTGACCTTAAAGCTGGGGCCTGAGGGGTGGTGTCTGGGTGGCTCGGTCGGTTAAGCATCTGACTTCACCTCAGGTCGTGAACTCCTGGTTTGTGAGTTCCAGCCCCGCGTCAGGCTCTGTGCCGACATCTCAGAGCCTGGAGCCTGCTTCAGATTCTGTGTCTCCCTGTTCCTCTCTGACTTGCACTCTGTCTCTCTCTCTCAAAAATAAATAAAGATTAAAAACAAAAAAAGTGGGGCCTGAAAGAAGAAGCAGATCAAACATGGGAAGCAGAGACAGTGCTCCAGGCAGAGAGATAGCATGGTCAAAGGCCCTGAGGTGGGAGCAGTCTTGCCAACTGAGGGGCTGGAGTGCAATTGTGGTGAGAGGAGTGTCCAGAAGCGACAGGAAGCCCACAGAGCCAGCCTGGAGGGCCTCGTGGGCCAGGGCTGGGTGTGGGGTGGCTCTCAGTGCCACTGGGAGCCACCCGTGAGTTTAAGTGAGCAGAGTGTGTTGGGTTGCATTCACTCTAATCAGGTCTCTCCGGTGAGTGTGGGGGATGAGAGGAGAGGCAGGAGTGGGCCAGGGAGACCCACTCAGAGACTCTGACTGCATCCATACCTTGCACGTATCATCAGCCCCCTTTCTGGAGGAGGGGACTGAGTCTCAGAGAAGGCAGCTCTCAGAGGTGCGGCCTCCAAGTGCGTTTTCTTACCAGTTCTGTGCCTGAAACCCGGATGCGGGCAGGATTGGCTGCCCTCCCAGCTAAGAAGCTAGGGGTAGCACGGCCGCTAGGCCGCTGGGCACTGAGGGTGGGCCGCTGCTACAGACCTCTCCATGGGCGAAGAGGTGGCTGACCTGAGCTGAGGCCCTCACACAGTGCACCTGGTATCAAAATCTGCCTCTGCGGCTAAAGAGCCAGGTGTGTCTGCCCCTCTTCGGGCCTCAGTTTCCTCCAATGTTCCTCCAGTTTCCTGGATACTCTTGCAGGCTTCACTCCATCTACCTGTCACCCACGAGGCACCCGGCATCGGGCTGGGAATTTACAATCCAGCCAGGCACTTACAGCTTCATGGCTAACTCAGTAAAACAGGCACCTCGGGGGCTCCCGGGTAGCTCAGTCAGTTAAGCATCCAACTCTTGATTTCAGCTCAGGTCATGATCTCACAGTTTAGGAACTCAAGCCCTGCATCACGCTCTGTGCTGACAGTGCGGAGCCTGCTTGGGATTCTCTCTTTCTCCCTTTCTCTTTGCTGCTGACACACACACACGCGCACATACACACACTCTCTCAAAATAAATAAATGAACATTTAAGAAATAGAAAGAAGCCCTCCCCTCCAGGGAAGGCTTCCTGGAAGAGGGGTACCCAGGCCAAGTCTTAAAGGGGTGTAGGAGGTTGATGACAACAGGAAGGCATTGCGGGGGATGAGGGCAGTGGGGATAGAGGCCAGGGGTGCGGAGGTGGGCCTGGGGCAGGCACCATATGTAGTGGACTGCGGAGCAGCTGGCACAAGGCTTAGGACGGTGGGCACTGAGAGATGGGCAGGTGCCAGCCCTGGGGGACCCCGGCCCTGAGGAGTTTGGGGAGCTATTATGGATTTTTTCTTAATAGCAGTTTTATTGTGACACGATTCATAAACCATAAAATCCAGCTAAATTGTTCAATTCAGTGATTTTTAGTGTATTCATAGAATTGTGCAACTATTACCCACAATCCATTTTAGAATGTTCATCACCTCAGAAAGAAACCTCATTACCCATTCTCCATTCACTGCTCTCTCCGGTCCCTGGCAGCCACTGATCTCTAGAGATGGCCGTTCTAGACGCTTGTAGTTAAAGGGAAGCACACACTAGGCAGCCTTTTGTGACTGGCTTCTTTCCTGAAGCTCAATGTTTTCAGGGTTCATCCACGTTGTAGCACGTGTCAGTATTTTATTCCTTTTCATGGCCAAATAATATTCCATTATGTGCTGTCGTGGGTGTTTAAGTGGCACAGAAAGGTTGGTACTTTAGGAAGCTGTCTCTGGAGGTGGGCAGGAGGCTAAATGGCCTCAAGAGGCTAAGGAGTAGGTAGGAAGAGCTTTCTGGATGCCCACAGGGGGGGAACGGCAGCAGAGAAGAGCCAGGACGGGGCACTGCTGAGGGGGGGGAAGAGCTAGTAATTGCCCGCAGGGGATAAGGTAGGGAGGAGGCATCCAGGGTTCCCTGGGACTGGGTGGAGAGTGACATCACCTTCCAAGACAAAGATGCAGAAACCTCAGCTGCCCAGCGAGAGGGTGGAGGTGGTCTGGCCAGACCCCTAAGAGGAAAGGTTTCTGATGGAGGCAGCCCAGGGAGTGTGAGATAGGGCCAGGATGTCTTGACAGGAAAAGACAACCAGGAAGGTGGCCCAGATGGAGGGGCTGGCACGGCATGGAGGGGACTTTGGGTGGCCACTCACCAGCCTGGCCCCGGGAACCACCAGCAGATGGGAGAGATGTGCTAAATTGGGCCGGCTCTTGCCTGAAAGGGAGCCAGGAGGGTCCTCGTCTTGGGATCAAAACCTTCTGGCATCTATTTGGATGGTCCTAGACCCCCCACAGGAGCCCTGTGCCCCCACTCTACAGCGGAGGAAACTAAGGCTCAGAGAGATCCACCACTTAACCAGAGCCAGAGCTGCAGCTGCGTGTCTTGACTGGTTAGTGCCAGGATGGTGGGCCTGCCTCTTTATCCTGCCAGCAGGGAAACTGGGGTGCTGGAGAGGAAAGTAAGGAGGGAGGGCAGGAGACTCAAGACCCCAAAGCCAGTGCAGTGCAGTGGAGAGAGCTCTGAGCACCCGCTCAGCAGCTGCCAATCCCTGCCCAGCGCTCACAGACCGTGGACAGCAATGCAGGTTGCATGGGGGGCAGTGTAGTGCGGTGGTTAGAGAACCCTCTAGAGTCAGACCCCCCAATATCGAAGCTCATCTCTGCCACTGAGCTCGCATCTTAGATCACTTCACCTCTGCGCCTTCATGCCTCCATCTGAAAATGGAGGTGGTGACACTCCCTCCATCACAGGGCTGGGTGAGGACTGGATGAGTTACTGTGGGTTAAGTCCTTAGAACAGTGCCACTATTTAACAAGTGCTGAGTAAGGGGCGCCTGGGTGGCTCAGTCGGTTAAGCATCCAACTCTTGATTTCAGCTCAGGTCCTGATCTCGTGGTTTGTGGGATCGAGCCCCACATCAGGCACTGTGCTGAGAGCACAGAGCCTGCTTGGGATTCTCTCTCTCCCTTCCTCTCTCTGTACCCCTCCCCTGCTCACTCACTGTCTCTCTTTCTCTCAAAATAAACAACAAACATTTAAAAAAAAAACTCAGTAAATGTTGACTGTTTCATATTTACACTCTGAAGGCCTGCTTTCCCTGGCTGTACAGTGGAAGACTGAGTCCCCAGAGCACTCATTGCCATCCTCCTGGGTGTCCCTGGGGCCTGATGGTTCTGTCACAGCCCTGACTCTGCCCTTGCCTGGCAGTTCCTTAAGGACTGGACAGGAGCGGGCTCTTCAAGATCCCCACAGGGCCTTGTCAGGGCGGCATCAGCCAGTGAGGTCATTGAATAAGTTGGTTGCCACCTCCTGGAAGTCCCCTCCGAAAGGCAGGTAAAGTAGGACCGCAGGGGGATTGTCTGTGGCTTATTTACTGTACCCTTGTGCCATCCAGCAAAAGCCCTGAGATTGTCTCTCCCCGCCCCCACGCCAGACACTGGAGCCCTTGTGGCCGCTTCGTGGGGTAGATGCTCTCACAGCTATGAGAAAACTTGAGCTCAGAGAGGTTGAACTACTCGTCTGAGGTCACCCAGCAGATTGGTATTTGAACCAGATACAGTTCAATAATGGCAGGAATAACTCTGGGCATTTTTGCCTGAATTAACCAATGTAATCCTCACAACAAATGTAGGATGGAGACGCTCTTGTCTCTGTTTTGCAGAGAAGGAAACAGCTTAAGTGACTGGCCCGAGGCCACACTGCTCGGGATTCGCCGAGCAGCCTGCGCACCAGCCGCCATTCTTCACTGCCTTCCCACGCGCGAGTCGCAAAGCCCAAACTCTTCCCACTCAGGCCACTTCTGGCGGTGTTGATGGACGTCTGCTGAGTGCTGGGCTCCGTGCTAGGCACAGGGGAAGGAGCTGTGAGTCAGACGGGACTCCAATCCTGACAGGGCCAAGAGCACAGCCAGGGGGCCCTTGATGAGTAAAGGGTAGGGGAGTAAAGCTTCCCCTGATCACAAGTAATCGAAGCACCAAGGAGGGTGGGGTCCCTGAGGCTGCGGCAGTTTGCTAAGATTTGAACTTGGAGGATAAGCTTGAAGACTGGGGCTGGAAAAATGATTTAGGGAATTTATGTTAGCCATTTACATATGAGGAGAGTGACGCTTGAGAGGCGGGGATGCTTGCCAGAGGTCACACAGCACACAGGCATGGAATGCGGTCCAGGTGAGTGTCCCTGGCCCGTGGACAGTGTAGCCACGTTTCATTCCGAGGAGGAACTTGCCTGTTGCAAAGCTCTTCCCCCGTCCACCTTCTCACTTACCCCTTCCATGATCCTCCCTCCCAACACGCCACAGCAGAGCTGGGATTATGAACCCCAGTAAGCAGAAGAGGAAACTGAGGCCAGGAAAGGGACGGGGCCTGAGCCCACATCCTGAGCATCCCCCCAAGCAGGGAAGAAGGCCCTCGCAGCTGAACGGGCCCATCAAGGGCAAACAGTTCCCTCCTCAGGCTGTCCTTGGGACTGCAGGCTCCCTTTAGCAAAATGAGTCCATCAAACACCCACTGTAGTAACAGCTACTACTCACTGGGCACCTGCGCTGTCAGGGCCTCGTGCCATGTACCTCACACACTATACCAGATCCCCCCAGTGGCTTTCAGAAATAGGTCTTAGAATATACCTTTACAAATAAGGAAACTGAGTCTCAGAATGGCTATGTCACTTGTCCGTGGCCACACAGCTAGTGAAAGGCCAAGCTGGGGCTCAAACCCAGGCCTATCTACTTCCAAAGACAGTTCTTTCCTACTGTACCTCACCGTCTTTCCACATGCCCCACACGGTTCAGCCGTGATGTAATCATCCTCAATCATCCGGAAGCCAGGAATCTGGTTACAGGCAGGGTTCAGCCGGCCATTAGTGAGCAAGGCCCGGCCATGGGTGCTGCCCCAAACCTCTTCACAGTCTTCAGAATAAGTCAGATTGACCCAAAAAGCTGTGGCTCAGCCAACCTGGAGCCGTTGAAGAAGGATTGCTGGGGGCCCCAGCTGAGCCCATAGACAGCTTCAGAGACAAGAAACCAGGTAGCCTGGACACTTCTGGGCACAGAGAGAACTGCCAGGTTGGAGCCTGGAGACCCCCTCCCAAGAGCCTTAGGAGACGGGGTTTCCCAACAACTGCACTGGGCGGCCCCCCCATGGGGCTGGGCAGTGCCCCCGAGAGACTGACGGTCTTGCCTTGTGACCTGTGAGCCCTGCTCCCATTTCTGCAGCAGCTCTCCTTGTCTTCCGTCCCAGGTTGCCCGTCTGGAACCTTCAAGGCCAACCAAGGGGACGAGGCCTGCACCCACTGTCCCATCAACAGCCGGACCACTTCTGAAGGGGCGACCAACTGCGTCTGCCGCAACGGCTACTACAGAGCGGACCTGGACCCCCTGGACATGCCCTGCACAAGTACGTTCGGGGCCCCCAGGGCACAACGCCTGACCGAGTCCCAAGTCCACCTGCAGGAAGCTCAGGGCAAGGGCCGGGCAGCTCCCGGGCTGCAGCCAGCCTTTCCTGAGAGGGGAGCAGCCAGTCACCTGGTGGAGGGGGGGATGAAAAACGTTTTGGAAAAGGACCGTCCTGGGGTGGCTGTGCTGCCAACAAGCAGCTACTGCGGAGCTGGCATCTGGCTCCTTCCCTCCTGCTAGGCACACAGAGGATAAAGTCAGGGTCTCGATTCACAAAGAGACAGTGAATGGGAGGCTTGGCAAAAGGAGAGCCAACCTGGTGTCTGTGACAGAGATGCTGCCCAGCGTTTCGACCTGGCGGTGGCCACCTGAGTCACAAGCCGGAGTGCCCTAGGAAACTGCGTGGGCAGTCTTCCCACCCTTGGGTCAGACAGGAATGGCATCCAGCTGCAGGCAGCAAGAGAGAGAGCTGACCCCAGTGGCTTAAACCATAAGGATTTATTCTCTCACTTAGCAGAGCCCCCAAACATAGGCACCCCTGGGATAATCGTGGCCAAGCCGTGAAGTTCTCTGGGACCTGGCTCCCTCCCTCTCCTCCACCATCCTCGGCATGCAGTTCCACTCCTTCGGGCCACTCCCTAGTCCAGCATTGCTGCTGAAGCTCCAGCCATCACACACATTCTAGACGGAAGAAGAAGGAAAGGGACAAAGGCACATTTTACAGCTGTGTCCTTTTAAGAAAAAGTCCTAACCAACAACTTCTACCATGTCTCAGTGGTCAGCACTTAATCACAGGAGGCTGGGAAATACATTCTAGCTGGACATGGAACATAGGGGTTCTCTTAGAAGGAAGAAGGGGAAATAGATAGCAGGTTGGGTCTAATTCCCGACACAAAAAGACTGGCGCTGGCTCTGGTAACAAACACCGAGGAGTTTGGAGTCCAGGGAGAAAGAGTTAAGCAGATGTGCAGCAAGATGAGGTTATATTCTAGAAGCATCTCTCTGATCGGTGGAGGGGAGAAAGGATTTGAAGGAAGCCTTGGGGGACCCGGGCTGGAGCCAGGGCAGTGGGCAGAGAGCCGTCTCCTGGGGACTGTGCCTACGCTGCGCCCTGCCCCCCAATGACCGGCCCCTCTCCCCACCCCAGCCATCCCCTCCGCGCCCCAGGCGGTGATCTCCAGCGTCAACGAGACCTCCCTCATGCTAGAGTGGACCCCACCCCGCGATTCAGGAGGCCGCGAGGATCTCGTCTACAACATCATCTGCAAGAGCTGTGGCTCGGGCCGGGGCGCCTGCACCCGCTGTGGGGACAACGTGCAGTACGCGCCCCGCCAGCTGGGCCTGACCGAGCCTCGTATTTACATCAGCGACCTGCTGGCTCACACCCAGTACACCTTCGAGATCCAGGCCGTGAACGGCGTCACCGACCAGAGCCCCTTCTCCCCTCAGTTCGCCTCCGTGAACATCACCACCAACCAGGCAGGTAAGCGCATCACAGGGCGCTCCGAGGGGCAGGCCCTGGCCCCACTGCGCCAAACAAGGCTCCTGCCACCTGCGGGGTGGCTGCCGCTTCTCCAAGGCAGCTGCCGCTTCTCCAAGGCTGTGCTCACCTGGGGGAGGAGGCATCTACCTGTCCATCGCCATGGGGTTCATAATAGTCACTGGTGTTTGGTGAATGTGTGTTGTTGGAGGTAAGCATGAAGCTGCTGCCACAAAAAGTGTTCAGCAGCGCAAAGAGTGGGGGAATCCAGAGTGAGAGTCCACAGGGCAGCAGTGCAGATTAGCGGGCAGATCAGATCGGCTTGGAGCTGCTTCTGTTTGCATCAGCGGCCCCCACGCTCCCTGCCTGTGTGCACACGGACGCTGAGGGGCAGGCCTGTCTGTGGAAGAGAGGATGCAGGGCCACAGTTATGTTCCTGGCCGGGCAGGTGGGAGGGGCACCCGGCACTTCTGTGCACGTCCCCTGGAAAGAGCTTGGTCACGTGGCCTACTGAGCCCCAGAGGAGGCCAGGGGATGTGACCCCTCGGAGCCTAACTGACACCTCTCGCAGTGGGTGGTGGGGAGACAGCCAGGAGATATCTAGCAGTTTCCACAGTCACCTTCAGGTGACTCCAGTCCAACTCCGGCAAACTTTTCTTCCTCAGCTCACCTTTCATAATCCTTTCCGGGACCCCACGTCACCCTCCATCTTCCGCTCTACTTCCCTCTTGGCAAAAAAAAAGTGCCAAGCCCGGCAGTCTCACTACTATCGCCATTCCCCCCTCAGTCCACTCCACTTAGGCTTCCGGCCCCTTCTCTCCACCAAGACCACTGTCCTCTGAGTCACCTGTGGCCACCTCCATGTGGCCAGGTCCAGGAGACACTTCCCAGCCTCATCCCCCAACCAAGGGCCACATGAGATTTTTGAGGACCTCATGGTACCTATAGGTTGAAAACTGAGTGTGTCTCCTCAGTTACTCACTCAACAACCTGTGCCAAGCCTCCGCCGTGAGCATGGCCTGGGCCCTGTCCAAGGAAGAGCAAAGGGAGGCCAGGCTCCAGGACAGAAGGTGGGTGGGCTACCCACCTTATCCTTCTGATGTCAAGTGAGGCCCACACAGTAAGTGCACAGAAGATCCAGAGAGACAGGCCGAGGAAGGCTTCCTGTAAGAGGCAAGATTCGACCTGAAGTTTAAAGGACCAAAACAATTTTTAAGGGAGTGATGGAAAGAAATGTCATATGGGGCAGCTGGGTGGTTCAGTCAGTTAAATGTCCAACTTCAGCTCAGGTCCTGATCTCATGGTTCGTGGGTTCAAGCCACATGTCAGGCTCTGTGCTGACCACTCAGAGCCTGGAGCCTGCTTCAGATTCTGTGTCTCCCTCTCTCTCTCTGAGAAAGAGGGCATGAGAAAGGGCATGAACAAGGACATGGAAGGAGAGGGGCCAACCAGATCCACCTGGTTGAGGGGTACTTTCCATATATGACCTCACTGCATACCCCTGGCCTCCTTGAGTAGGAAGCATCCATGCCCCATTTTACAGATGACAGTGAGAGAAGTTGAGTCACAAAGCAGGAAGGGTAAGAGACAGGAATTAACTAGGACGAACAGACTCCAATGCTTGGGCACAACCCAGGGTATGTCCAGGGACCTTGGATTTGACAGTGTGTGAGAATGAGCACATGTGTGAGAATGTGTGTGTGTGTGTGTGTGTTTGGGTGACCATGTGTTTATGATTGTGAGTACATCTTCTGTGGCCATGTGGCTTCTTATTTATACATGCATTCGTGAGCATGGGTGTGTCTGAATGTGAGGGGCTTGGAGGGGATGTTTGACCATGAGTTTGTGTGTGTGAAGGTGGCCCTGCCTATCTGTGTGTTTGTGTTTGAGAAGGAGTGTGGTTTTGCTTGTGAATGGTTGTGGTCTTGCTGTGGCCGAGAAGGCATATTTGTGAGCATGTGCCTGCAGTTCTTGTGGGGTCATCAGTGCATTTAAGCCCCACTCAGATTGGGGTCTAGATGGAGCTGACTCAAGGCAGGCAATCTGAGAGAACCCTCGAAAGCCAACCGCTGTTGGTAAAGAACAGATTATGAAGCCTCATCTGTGAGGCTCTCCATCTGGACAAAGCTTTAAGGTAGGGAAGCCCAGTCACCTAATGGGAGTAGAGGTGAGGCAGTTCTTTCCCTGGCTCTATGGGCCTCCCTTGTACCTTTTTGGGAGCCCTGAGGGTGGAACTCAAGAAGCCTCAGCTTATTAGCAGCAAGGAGTAGAGTCTGGGCTGCTTGAGCTGGACTCTTCCTGTCTGGAGCTGGAAGGTCCCAGAGAATAGACATGGAACAGAGTGGGAGTGAGAGACTTCCAGAGAAGAAGGTGCAGGGGGGAGCCCCCAGCATTGAAAGAAGCAGTGAGAAACAAGCACTGGATTCAAACCCTAGTATGAATCCTAGCTTTGTCATTCATTTGCAGCATGACCTCAGTGTATCCGTCAGCTACTGCTATAAGAATGCTGCATAACAAAACCACCCAAAACTTATTAGTTCACAATAATAAATATTTATTTTCTCTCTCACTAGTCTGTGGGGCAGCTAGGGTTTAGCTAATATGCAGCAGGGCTCTCTGTGCTAGGCAGGACTCCAAAATGTGGGTTGGATTCAGTCTATTCCATATGTCTCCCATTCCCTTTGGTCCAGCAGCCACCGAGGCTCTCTTATTTCATGGTGAATGCTCGGAGCACAAGTGGCCAAACCAAGCCATGTCACACAAAGGCATACCTCCTTTTGGGACACAGTCACCAATAGCAAATGAGCCCCTCAGAGTTACTTGGTGAAGGGTGTGGGCGCTCAACCTGCTCCAAGGGGCAGAGCTGATCCAACTCGTCACACTTGTGAAAATCACTGCTCCCTCAGGACCTCAATTTTCCCACCAAGTTGTGCATCAGAATTATACGAGAGCTTTTCCAGAACACAAGTTGTTGGCCCTACCTCAGTCCTGCTGACTCAGAATTCCATGAGTGGGCTCTGGGAATCTGCACTTTTAACAAGTGGCTTAAGTATTCCTTACTGTCAGACAAACTCGGGAAGCCCAGGTCTAAGTGGGTCTGAGCCTCTGTATGCCCTCCAAGCCCCTGGGCTTTCTTGATCATAAACAGCCCATCCCCCTCCTCTTTGTTTCAAGCCCCTTGACAAACCGACTCTTTCACCAATGGTCAGAGCCCAGCAGGGGACTGTGCAGCCATACCACACCCTCAGCATCTTATCCCCATTTGCCAGATAGGGAAACTGAGACCCAGAGAGGTAGAGCCATTTATGCAAAGTCCCAGAGTTAAGTGGCCTCAGCAAGGATATAAACTCAGAACGACGCGACTGCAAATCTGTACTAGAGAGGACACAGTTCCTGCCTTCGAGGATTGATGCCCTGGTTGGAAATGTGAGACTTGGATCAGCATCTGCATTAGAAATGGAATGAATCAGGGCCCAAGGATGTGTATGAAGAGGTGAGAGAGATCACAGGCAGGAGAGATCATCTCCTCCTGGAGAATGAGAGAAGGGCAAGTTATGGAAGGCTTCCTGGAAGAAGAGGCATTTGAACTTGGCTTTGGAGAAGGGAGAAGCTCGTAAGAAAGAGATGGAATCATGCAGGGAGGAAGGTGTCCCGGGGGAGGGAGTGCAGGAGGCAAGCAGGAGGGAGAGTTCTTTCCGTTTCTCTGCACGTGTTCCCTCTGCCTGGATTGGTTTTCTCCTCACTCTTCCTTCAGACCTTATCTCATCTTTGTTGGCCTTCCTGGCCACACCCCCGGCACCATGGCCCTCAAGCTTCCTGGTTGCGATTTTAGCCCTTTGCCTTTGATCATGTCATTGCTGTCTGTCTCCCCCGCCATCAGCACGTGGTGGGACACAATGGGTCTGCTTTTGCTCCCCACGGTTTCCCGGCACCTGGCCAGGGGCACACCACAGTGAATGCTCAGTGAACATTTGCAAAAGGGCTCAGGGAAGCATGGAGTGAGGTGGGGTGTAGAGAATTACGATAGGCTAGAAAGCAAGGCTGGGGACTTGATTTCCAGACAAATGCATTCAGTGGTCGGTTTTAATCAGACCCTAAAATTCAACATATAAATATCTAACTCATTGCCTTAAAAGGGAAAACTATTCCTTTTGGGCAAGTGGCTGGGCCTTGCTCGCACTCCCTTGGCATTCACTGGGGCCAGAGCTGCCTTCTGACTCCATAAAGCCGTCATGCCACCTTCGACCCGCACTCTGCCATTCTGGAAGGCCTTTCCGCCCTGTTTTCACCCGTCCTCTTGGGGCCCCCTGGAGAAAGGGCTGGGCTGCATATCCCTACTTGAAGGAGGGAGAAACAGGCATGGGGCGAGGTCAAGCATGTGCTCAGGTCCACTCAGCTGGGAAGGGGCAGACACAGGATGCAGTCTCTGCT
Organism: Suricata suricatta; assembly: GCF_006229205.1. NCBI lineage: Eukaryota > Metazoa > Chordata > Mammalia > Carnivora > Herpestidae > Suricata > Suricata suricatta. The sequence goes on along the minus strand of NC_043707.1, from coordinate 125,339,010 downwards.
GTCCAGAGTCTGTGGCCCTTGACACAAACAGGATAACACAGGGGATGGGAGGGAGGGGCACAGGCCTCAGGGCGGGCTTCGGAAGAGAGCTTCTCTACGGAGGTGGCATTTAAGCAGAGATCCAATTCGTGAGGCAGAGAGAGCCTTGCAGACCTGGGGTGCGTGTGGCATTTATGTACCGTGGGGCTCATCCTTGGGACGGTATCCAGTACTCTTGGCCGCCCTCTGGGCTGTGCCGGACCCCCCCTCCCCCGGAGCAAGCTCTGGGCAGCCGTGCCTCTGCCCAGTTCGAGAAGGGCTGGGAAGGGTCTGGGTTTGGGAATCTGGCAAACAAACCTGGCTTTGAATCAAGCCAGGCTGCTCACTGGCACACAGCCTCAGACAAGTCACTTAGCCCTTGTGAGCGTCACTGCCCCTCCTTGTGGGACTGCTGGGATGCTTTGAGCCCGTGTCTCAAGGTGCCTCCTGAGCTGCCTGGCACACGCAGGCTGGCAGAACACAGAAATCATCCTATGTTCACCCTAATCATGATAATGGCTGGCCTCTATCACGTGTTTACTGTATACCAGACACTGTCCCAAGTCCTTAACAATGAATCTTCACAACAACACCGTGAGCGGGGTCCTCTTATTGTCCTGTCTCACGGGCAAGGAGAGCGAGGCATCGGGAGTTAAGGGACTTGCCTGCAGTCACCAGGCAGGCAGCGGCAGAGCCTGAGTAATGACATCACCGCATACTTGGGGCCTGGCGCTGGCCAGACTAAAGCCTTCTGCAGAAGCAGGGCAGGCCGTGTGCATGGGCCCGTTCACACCACAGCGTGGCTGGCAAATGCAGTCTTTGGCATCTCCTATACTGAAGAGTAGACTGACCAGTTAGGAAGCTTCCCCATTGTCACCTCCTGATGGGTCGTGTGGGCAAAATTGCATCATGAGTGCTGGGCTCGGCCCTCATCTAGCACCACCCTTTCCGAGTTGTGGGCCCAGGCAGCGTGGGAGACTTCACTTCCCCATTCCTCAGTGTCCTCACCTTCAAAACGGGTATTGATCTATCATTCCAGCTTTGCCGGATGGTGTCCGGATTAGCAATAACGCAGACAGAGCGCCCGGCACACAGTAAGCTAGGCTTCAAACGAAATCGGAAGGTGTCTCGGTTTCCTAGTTGTGCTATCTCAAACTACCACAAGCTTAGCAACTTCGAATGAGACACAGTTCCTGTCTCACAGCTAGCTCTGTAGGCAGAAGACGAGTCTGGATCCCTTCAGGCCCAAATGAAGCTGTCGGCAGGGCCGCATTCCTTTCTGACGGCTCTAAGGGATGATCTGTTAGATCCGTCAGTGTTGGCAGAGCTCAGTGCCGCAGGATGGTAGGAGTGAGGTCTCCGTCCCTTGCTGGCTGGCAGCTGCCCTTAGGCCGCGAGACCCCCTCTCCAGTCCTTGCACGTGGCCCCTTCATCTCAAAAGCTGCAACAGGGCATCATCCGGTGTCTTCACGCTCTCGCTCTCTGGTTCTCAGGCTCTCCGCTGGGGAAGGTTCTCCCTCTTTAAGGGCTCAATAGATTAGATTGGGTCTGCCCGAATAATCCAGCATAATCTCCCCATCTCAAGGGCCATCACTTTCATCGCATCTGCAAAGTCGCTGTTGCCACATAAGGTGACATATTCACAGACTCTGGGATTAGGATGCGGACATCTTCGCCAGTCGTTTTTCTGCCTGTTGCAGAGGGTAACATAAGCCAAATGAAAGCACATTGGCGTCAGCAGGGGCCCTGGAGTGCAAACCTCTTTCTTTATAGAAAGGAAGACGGGAGCCCAGAGAGGCTCCTAGTAGCGGTCCAGGATGACGCAGCAGGTGCGTGGCAGAGCCAGGGTCCAACACCCCGGCCAGGTATCATGGCCACTCCGCGTGGCTTTCTCATGGAGGGACTTTCAACTTTCCAAAGCCCCTCTGGCAGCACGTCGTCCTCTGATCCTCCGGGACTCCTGGGAGGCAGGCCTGCAGTGGCTCAGTCTCTAGAACTGGCATGAGCGTGCCCTCACCTACTTCTCTTCCCGGGGGCCAAGAGGATCAGAAGGAGATATGGGCCAAGAGAGCCCCCAGGGAGGCCCGGGCCTGGGGAAATGAAGAGAGAGGGAGAGGGCACTTCCCTCCCCAGGCTGAGCCCTCTGCACACATCGGCCTCTTTGATCCCCCCAAGCTTTCTGCAGCGAAGGCACTGCTGGCCTAGAGTATCAGTTAGGATTGAGTTTGGCTGCGCAGAACAGGAAGAAAAAGAAGAGATGTTTTTGCTGCCACAGTAATGCTGTTGGACAATTAACCACAACACCAACAGCACAGAAACAAGCATTTACCTCCCTCACAGGTCTCCAGGTTGGGGCAGGGAGGGGGCGGGGCCACTCCTGTGTTTACCCTCCCTCCACTCCGGGGCACTCAGCAGCTCTTGGGATCTTTTCAGGGATGGTTGTGGCTGTGACAGCAAGGGCCACATCCATGCCATTGTCCCCATTCTATACAGGAGAAACTGAGGCCCTGAGGGGTGAGATATGCTGCCTGTGGTACTAGATTTGAAGCTTGGGCTCTCCCCATCTCGCTGGTCCAGGTGCTGGGGTAGGACTGGGTCCCACTCAGCAGCCACAGGTAAGATCAAGGTTGTTCAGAAGGCCCCTAGGAGGTGGGCCACTGGATATTTCCACCGTACCAAGCCCAGGGCCTGGCCTTAGCCTGCTCAAATCATGCTTATGGCTCAGGCCAAATAATCAGGGAGAGCAAACCAACCTGCTGTAGAGTCAGGCAGGCCTGGGTCCTGCTCCCACCTGTGAGCTGAGGTTCCGTGGGCAGGAGACTTGACCTGTCTCATCTGTGAAATGGACGTGATGAACCCCACTCCATCTGACTGTGGAGCACCCAGCAGGTGCTGTTAAACCGATGCTGAATCGAGGGAAGAATGAATGAGCAGATGAACAGCCACCCTAGCCAGGAACTTTCCTCAGGTTCAAGGGAAAAATAATTATCTCCTGGACCTGATTTTTGTTGTAATGGGGTTTTCTCCCCCAAAATATATTTCACAAACTGCTACTTCCAAAACACATTAATAGCTATTATGTGAAAAAGAGGTTTTAAAGCCAGATGAGACCTCAATTGCCCGGCTAACTGAGTCTCTCCCCTGCAGGACTTCTCAGAGCCTTGAACAAAGGAGTGTACAGTGTGAGTCTCACAAGCAGGGGTCTAGAACTCTGTGTTTCTCTAACTTTCTTGGCCGCAGAGCTCCTTTGCTTCATAGAAAAGTGCCACCGTGGCACCAGTTCCCAGCTATTCCTTTTTTTCTGTCCACAGCCCTGTTTGGTCCAATCAGAAAGAAATGAGGCCCATTTTCTGGAAGTATTTTATTTGTGGAAATTCTGTTGTGACAGTTATGATCAGGCCACCCAGAACCGCAGTTGGATCATCAGGAGTTTACTGTATGGCTACAGTCAAAACAGCGATCCCCTCGTCACCCGGAAATTCTAGGAGACACGGGGAAAGTGTCCCTGTGGGGGACCCTGCAGAGTGCAAGCCCAGTCATCACTGACCGCTGCAGTGTTGTTGGCTGGCTAGTTGGCAGGGGGCTCCGTGTGGCATCACGGGTGGTCAGGGGCTCTGCCATGCCCATCCGGAAGCGGTGCTGCCTCCCCCTGGCCGCAGCCTGAAGACATCGCTCCGGTCCCAGCCCGGGGTCAGTGACTCCGACGGCTCCCTGAGGGTGCCAGCAAAGGCGAGAGGCTGCCCCTCTTTCTCTCCCTCCTTCCTCCAGCTATATTGACACAGGCTGACTCTGAGCCGCACACTGCTTAGGCACTAGGGATAAAGGGTTGTGCTAGCGCTGCAAAGTGAAGAAAGCTGGGTGGCATGAATGGCAAGTGACAGGGGAGGGAGGAGGGCTCTCTGAGGAGGTGGCGTTTTAACTGAGACGTGAATGAGGAGGCCACGGAGATCCAGGGCACGAGGTGTCCAGGCAGAAACACCGTGGGGCCAAGGCCCTGAGAGAAAAATGATGACCTTGGTGCAGTTGGGAGCAGAAAGGTGGCCAGGGAGGATGGCACTCGGGAGTGAAGGAGCAAGTGCAGGTCACTGGGGCGTGCGGGGCATCAGGGCCCTGAGGCCACCTGGAGCACCTGTGCGTCATTCAGGGGGAGGGAGGAAGTCAGTGCAGTGAAGATGTCCCAGAGACAGTGGCTCTGCGACTGGGGCTTGGGGTGGGCTTGGGGTGGTGAAAAGGTGAAGGCCAAGCACTCTCAGGGGTCTCCTTCCTGCCTCAGAGCTCAGGGCTGTGGAGGCGAGGCCGGGCAAGGTCCAAGCCCACGCCCTCTTGCAGTAGCATGGGTCACAGGCCTCCTGTCTTCCCGCCCATCAGAGGCTCCTGGTCCCAGAAGGCTCTGAGAGACCACCTCACCCAACCCCCTCGTGCCCTGAGGGGATGACGGGGCACATGCAGAAAGCACTTCCTCAAGTGGCAGCTAATGAAGGGCCTGGATGCTCCCCCAGGGGACTGAGTACAGGGGTGAGGGTGGGGGTGGGGAGAGCGCTGACCACCTGCCCCAGCCAAGCAGGCTCTGCCTGGCCGGGCTCCCTACTTCCCCTCTCGGCCACAAGCCTCTTTTGTGCTTGCTCCCTGGGGCTCCATCTCCTTGCAGGGGTCACAGGGCACCACTGACCCCAGCCCCCTGCCGGTGTGCCCGGCTGGTAATTGAAAATACCAGAATTCCCTGAAGACCAACTTACAGGGAAACCCGATGCCCCGGAGTGGGCGGCAGACAAGGAGGGATGGCAGAGCACGCAGCTGTTCCCTTTTCTCCGCCATTAATCCGCCTGGACTCCGGGAGAAAGGCCAGCCCTGCTTGGCCCCCACCGGCCCGCCTTGATCATCTTCCCAACAAATGCCGCCTCCTTGCCACGCCCAGGGTTACGGGACTTAGGGGATCAGAGCCCGGGTTAGCTGCCTGAAACCCAAGCCTGCCGGCTAAGCCCACCCAGCCCAGACCCCCATGGCTGTGTGGGACTTGCCCCCACCAACAGCTGAGCTCCTGGAGCCGAGGTAGGCTGGGCAGTGGTGGGTGAGCTGAGTCAACGGGAGCCGAATGGAGTTAGCTTTGCGGCAACGGCATGGGCGCCGGACCAGGGTGTCCTCAGAGGCCCTCTGAGGTCCCTCGGTGTCCAGACCTCCCTGCTCAGCCTGCATCAGCTGCAGCCAATAGAAGGGAAGGATGTGTTGGACTTGGGCGGGTCTGGGTTCGAATCCCAGGCTCAGTGCCTGCCAGCTTCATGACTTTGGGCGAGTTACTTCATACCCCTCTGCCTCCATGTCCTCTATAAAATGGGTATAATAATAATACCAGCCTCATAGGGTTAATATGAGTGTTAAAGGAGTTCGCGCCTGGCATAGAGCAAACAGGTAAACGTCAGGTGTGGGGCTGGTGTTTTTCCACCGGGCACCACGGGGCATGAGGCTTGTATGTTATTTGAGGAGTAGTTGCCACTCCTACTTCCGCCCTTTTGTGGCTCCCCAGTGCCCTCAGGACAAGGCGGGCTCTGGGGCAGCCTTCAAGACCCTCCAGAGCTGCGAGTCCGGCGGGGAGTGAGCCTGGGCAGATGAGGAGGGCCGTCTCTGCAGAAGCCAGGCTGTGAGAAGTTATTTGGTGGGTGGAAGATCTACTCAACCAGGACTTAGATGGTCTGGGCTTTTATGGCAGCCCCTACCTGCTGTGTGACCTTGGATAGGTCACTTTTCTTCTCTGGTCCTACATCTGCTCGTCAAAGTGGAGTCCACAAACCAGCAGCATCAACTTTCCGAGGAGCTTGTTAGAGCAGCGTGCCCTCAGGCCCCCCTACAAATCAGAATCTTCGTCAGGCAGTGGAGGGGGGGGGTGCCCAGCAATGTGGGTTTTAGCAAAGTCTCCTGGTTATCTCTTCAAGTTTGAAAAGTGCAGTCACCTTGAGGGATGCTTGGACCCCTTGCCTTCATTGCTGGGAGGTGAAATCGTGGGGAAAGAGGCGAAGGGAACAGGCCCTTCTCAGGCCTGGAGCACCTTGGCCAAGTCCTGACATGGGGGCTGGGACCCAGGAGCTCAGCCTGGAGCGGGCGCTCAGTGTATGAAATAAATATGCTTTCTCCCCTTAGACCGCGAGCCCCTGGAAGGCAGGGACCCTGAAAGGTTCCTCTCTTGAGCCCCAGAACCCAGCATCACGCTGGCATCATAGCAATTCTGTAACCTGAAATATTTTTTCCAGCTTTATTCAGATGTTACTGACATGTAACATGAAAGTGGAAGGTATATGATGCAACACGTTGATAACGTGTTTATATTGCAAAACGATCACCACAGTAAGGTCCTTAACACCTCCCTCTGCTCACGTCATTACCATTTTCGGGTGTGGGGTTGTAACATTTAAGATCTGCTCTCTTTACAACTTAAGGTCAAGTCCAGAGAGGCAAGGAGGCTCACTGCAGTGAGGAGTGGCGAGTAGGGAGGGACCGCGTCAGGATCGACCCCTGTGCTGCCCAACCACGGGGCAAACACTGCATCAGCAACCTGGGTTCGAATCCCAGCTCCCCTGCTGAGGGGATGCGGTCGCTGGGATCTCAGGAGCCCCTTGCCCCTCTGAGCCTCCCTGTCTTCACCTGTCGGTGGGGCTAGCACTGCTCCCTCACCAACAGTCAGCTCAGGAGACACATGTGAAGGGCTCAGGAGACACGTAGGTGACACTTAGTAGGTGCTTTGCGCAGGTTTGTTGCATTTGAGAAGGAGATGGGAGACACGGGCCTCGGTGCCTCACGAAATAAGGAATCAGTGAAAGGGCTGTGTGTCGTGAACTCACTGTGTGATCTCGGGCAGCTCGCAGCCCCTCTGTTGACCTCAGTTTCCACATCAGGGAGATGAAGGAATGGACTGAATTACGTCTAAGAGCCCCTCAGCTCTGAAGAGGCCGCCCCTGCCTTCTCGTCGCCTTCATTTAACCGCCCTCCGCGAAGGCACCAGCAGCACTAGGGGAAGGAGGGAGGGGGTGAGTTTATTGAAGTTTACGTACAGTTAACCATTTTATTTTTTTAAGTTTATTATTTTAAGAAAGAGAGAGAGAGAGAAAGTGCAAGAGGAGAAGGGCATAGAGAGAGGGAGAGAGAGAAAATCCCAACCAGGCTCTGTGCTGTCCATGCAGAGCTCAACGGGGGCTCGAACTCATGAACCATGAGATCACGAGCTGAGCCAAAATCAACAGTCAGATGCTTTACCAATTGAGCCACCCAGGCACCCCTGCAATTAACCATTTTATTTCTTTTTTTTTTTTTTTTTTTTGGTTCATTTACTTTTGAGACAGAGAGAGACAGAGCACAAGCAGGGGAGGGGCAGAGAGAGAGAGAGAGGGAGACACAGAATCTGAAACAAGCTCCAGGCTCTGAGCTGTCAGCTCGAACCCACGGACCGCCAGACCATGACCTGAGCTGAAGTCAGACACTTAGCCGACTAAGCCACCCAGGCTCCCCTGCAATTAACCATTTTAATGCGTACAATTCAGTGGCATTTAGTACATTCACAGGATTGTGTGACCACCGCCTCTGTCTAGACCCAAAACATTTTCATCGCCACAGAAGAAAACCTGTGCTCAACATTCTCTGTGTCTCCCCTACCCTCAGCCTGGCAACCGCCAGCTGCTTGCTATCTGTGGATTTACCTGTTCTGAATACTTCTTATCAGTGGGATCATAAAAGGTCCTTAACACCTCCCTCTTTCACTTCACATAAAGTTCATCTACATGGTAGCAGGTGTCAGTGCTTGCTTCACGTTTGTGGCTAGATGTTGTTCTATGGCGTGTGCATACATCAGTGTGCTTCCGTTCACCTCCTACGGGCATTTGGGTTGTTCCCACCTTTGGGCTGTTGTGAATGATGCTGCTATAAACAGTCGTGTGTAAGTATTCATTTGAGTACTGATTTCAGTTCAGGAAAATTAGAAGTGCAAGTGCCAGGGAATTCTTCTTTTAACTTAAAAAATATTTTTTTTTAATGTTTATTTATCCTTGAGAGAGAAAGAGAGTGTGTGTGTGTGTGTGTGTGTGTGTGTGTGTGTGTGTGCAAGTGGGGGAGGGTCAGAGAGAGAGGGAGACACAGAATCTGAAGCAGGCTCCAGGCTCTGAGCTGTCAGCACAGAGCTTGATGTGGGGCTTGAACCCACGAACTGTGAGATCATGACCTGAGCCGAAACCTGACACTCAACCAACTGAGCCACCCGGGCGCCTGAACTTTTTTTAAGTTTATTTATTTATTTATTTATTTATTTATTTATTTATTTAGAGAGAGAGAGAGAGAGAGAGAGAGAGAGAGCATGCAAGCATGAGGGAGGAGCAGAAAGAGGTAGAGAGAGAATCCCAAGCAGGCTCCACGCTGTCAGCACAGAGCCCAATGCAGGGCTCAAACCCACAAACTGTGAGATCATGATCTGAGCTGAAAACAAGAGTTGAATGCCTAACCGACTGAGCCACGCAGGCATCCCAACACTTAACTTTTCAAATAACTGTCCAACTGTCTTCTGTCGCAGCTATGGATTTATTTTTATGGATTTATTTTTGTCAGTCATCTTTACTCAAACCTGAGGGCACGTAGTAGGCCCTTAGTGCACATTCACTGGAGGAACAGATGAATCTCCCACCCTCTCTGCTCCCCTCTCCCAGAGCCCCATCAAAATGTCTTGGGTCTGTAAGTCCCCTGGTCCAGTAGACTGTAAGCTCCACAGAGAGAGCTTACAACACAGAGAATGAACAACTTTCATCCAACCACTTTGGGCCAGGCCAGAGAAGGGCCCAGAGACTCTGTCTCTCACTCGGTGTTGCTCGTGCTCCCCAGGGATGGCCAAAATTGTTAGTGTCTGAAATCTGAAGGTGCAGCACCCATGACCCTGCAGAAGTCCTACTAGCCCCAGTCAGCCCCCTAGGTAGGCTGTGTGGCCTCAGCCAGATACCTTCCCCTCTCTGATCCCACACTCTGTCTGAGTACCTCTAAAATGGGGCCAGAATCTGTATGTGCCCTCTCATTGCTGCTCCTGACCTTGACCCCTGCCCTGTCTTCCAGCTCCGTCGGCTGTGTCCATCATGCACCAGGTGAGCCGCACCGTGGACAGCATCACCCTGTCGTGGTCCCAGCCTGACCAGCCCAACGGCGTCATCCTGGACTACGAGCTACAGTACTACGAGAAGGTACCCGTGCTCCTGGGCCCGCTCCCCACCCCCGCGCCCCTGGGGCCTGCAGGTCTACCATCCTTGGAGACTGGACACCCCAGTACAGCAGGAAGAGCACTGGCCTCAGAGTCAGGCTGCCCAGCTCAATTCTGACTCCAGTCCTCCCCAGCGGGGAGGCCTCCGGCACGTGCCTGAACCTCTCTGGGTTGTGCCTTTCTGGTCTGGGGCATCAGGCCAGGAGGCTCAGTAACGTGCAATGACCAGGGTCCTTTCCTCGCCAGGGCCCCTTCCTCCTGACTTGAGTGGGCCTGGTAGTCTGGAAGAGCTGGTTTCCCAGAACGCTTTGCCCTTTCTGGAGCAGAGATTTGAAAGTGCTCAAGGCTCAGCTCTGTGAGGGTGAGAGGGGAGCCTCCTCCCCATGACACTCTGATTTTAGCTAAACCACTGGTTTCTATCTGCCGAGGTGCTGTTCCTAGGGGGAGAGGGCAGTTTCTCTTTGAGCTTCTAATTCAGATCTTTAGGACTCCCTCAGGGACCCCTAGGACCCAGGGACCCAGGGTTAGAAGCCACTGGTGTTGTAGAAGGAGCCTTGGACTAGGAGTAAGAAACTACAGGTTCTGATCCCAGCCCCATCCCTAACAGCTGTGTGGCCTTGGGCAGCCCTCTCTCTCTCTCTCTGAGCCTCAGTGGCCTCCTGAATCAAATGCAAACAAGATTGCCTCTCCTGACTGAGGCTGCACAGGTCAAAGAGAAGAGGCAGGGACAGTGCCCAGCAAGGCTCCTGACTCTAACAGAGTGTGCTTTCCCTTCCTCCCTTCTGCCTTGATTTTTGCATGGTGGGCCAGAGCCTGGGACCTGAGGCCAGGTAAGGCCAGGACATTTGAACATGGGGCCTGCACAGTATAGGGGCAAGGGGGCCGATGGAGCAGCTGGACATCAGAGGCTCAGAAGACTCTTTTTGACTGGAGACTTTTCTTACCTGTGGCCTGAAGCACCAAACAGCCACAGAGGCTGGAAGAGCCCCTGGGAAAAGTATCATTTGGATCACATTCAGACTAAAGTGTAAATGACTATAGAAAGTGCTGTAGTTGAGGGTTGGGAACTGGAAAGAATAGAAAGTCTCTTCATAAGCGTTGAGAGGAAGGGAGAGGAAAACAGTGCCAGCACCCCCTGCTGGAGCCCCACCCTGGCACTCTGTTAACTGCTGGCTCAGCCAAATTCTGTTGAGTCTCTCACCGTTGTCAAACCCCTATCCAGCCCCACCCAGCTTGTCTGTGAGTGCTCGTTTCCGTGCTCACCCCTTGCTCTAGGCAGTGCAAGCCAGGGGCCACATGTGTCCCCTTCACCATCTTATCCCTGTACCCTGAGCCCAGCACCAAAGAGACACGTGATAAATACTGGCTGATTGACTCCATGAATGAATCCCTTCCCACGGCCTGTTCCTCCAGTGTGGAGACCTTGCCTTACCCCAGCCTGGCACACAGTAGGTGCTCACGAGGTGCTGCTGGATGGCCAAGCTTTGAAGGAGCCCGGCATCCTGTAACCTTTGCCAGACCGGCCACTTCTAGGCCCAGGAAGCCCCAGGCCCTACAGAAGCCAGCATTTCCAAACCCTCTGGTGGGGACAGCTTAGCAACTCAGAACTCAAAAAAGAAAAAAAAAACTAATTAAGAAGCTTTATGATTAAACGAAACCGCATGTGTTTGTCCCCAAAGACTAGAACGGAAATGAGGAATCCCGGCGCCGGTCCTGCCTACGACCCATTTCCTACCGAGACGGGAGGGGCCGGGGAGGCTGATGGAGGTGTGAACCAGGAGGCAGCTCTGCCCTAGTTTCTGCCGCTGCCCTGCATCCCCGGGCCCCTGCCCAGACGGCAGGACCGGCAGGTCCGCTGTGGCCCCGGCTGCCACCCGCTCACGTTCCCTGCACACAGGGCATGAGCCTTGCACGCCACCTCCATCACCTTGTTCCGCTCACAGCAAGGCCATTCACCCGCCCCCCCTCCATGGGAGTGGAAACTGAGGCACAGAGAAGTTGTGTGACTTGTTCAAGAGCAGCCGGCTGCTAAGTGGCAGAGCAAACAGGATTTGGGCCTGGTTCTCACTCTCTACCTGGCTCTCCTGCCTTCTGGTTTTCTCCCAGGGGTGCTTCTGGGATGGCCGTTAAAAGGTGGGCAGGAGCAGGCTCTGACGGGGGATCTTGGGTACAGATGGCGGGAGAGGGACAAGCCTGTGGTACAGCCGTGATGAGACCTGGCACTGTCTGTCAGCTCCTCCTCCTGGGCTCGGGATACAGCGAGGGGCAGCTTAGAATCTGCCACTGGGGGAGATGGACGCTGGTCCAGTCAGTTTGTTGTCACCAGCTTTGGGCCGGGCACTGGGCTGGATACTGGGGACACTGAGCTTAGCCAGACATGCCCAGAGGCCTCAGGGCCTTCACCGTCCAGGGGAAAAGACACCTCCAGACACAAACAGCCATGAGACAGGTGTGACACCATCACAGAAGGGCAGGCAAAGATCTGTCGAGGCTCCAAGGAGGGACCCAGGATCTGAGTACAAGTGAGGGGAAGTCTTCATTCCAGTGACATTTGAGCTGAGCCTCAAAAGTAGCTAGGAGCTCACCGGACAGACAAGTGATGAGAGCAAAGTCACTCCCGACAGCAGGAACAAGACATGCAAAGGCCCTGGGGCAGGAGAAGGCAAGTGTAGAGAAGCAATATGAACAAGGGAGAGATTAGTAAGGGAAGAGTTGGGGAGGGAGGCTGGGCTGGGTTGTGGTGGGCCTTCCATGCCTTTGGAGTCTGGAATCAATTTAAAGTACTATGGGAAACTGTTGGAAGGTTCTGGAATGATGTGATCTGAGTCAGATTATGTTAAAGATCCATGTATCTTGCTGTGTGGAGAACAGACTGTAAGGGTGTCCTGGAGACACAGGCCCTTTTAGGGCTCTCATGGGACACCGGGTGACCAATGACAGTGGCATGGACTGAGGGCTGGCAGCAGAGATGGTGAGAAGCCCACAGATTCAGATGACATTTTGAAACTCAGGGGACCAAGGAAGTGTGAAGAACACCTCCCGGTGGATGGTGATGCCCTTTCCTGGAGCCATTGTGGGTTTGTGATTTGCAAGTGTGGGTATGGTGCTCGCCAGGGATGGAAAGGTATAGCCAAGAACAGACAGGAGAGTGTGCAGAGGAAAAACAGAGATGGATGGATAGAATCAGGAGTGTGGCAGATTCAAGGGGAGAAAGAAAAAGGAGTTGATGGAAGTGTCAGAGGAGACGCCAGCACAGGGGTAGGAGCAGTCTTGGTCCCCAATCTCTCAGGCTCCCTCGGGAGGGAGCGCCAGGATGCAAGATGGATTCTGACAAGTCCACAGCCCGCTCTTACCTAACACTTCGAACCCTCGTGATGCCTGCAATTGATTTCTTTAATGAATGCTCCAGATCTTCCCAGGTAGGGAGGTTAGGCACTGAGCCCTGCAGTCCCGTGTGGGCCCACCCCCACTCTCTTTTCCACTCCTCCTTCTTTAGAAAGGGCTCTTTTTGGAGCGGTCTCTCCATTTGGCCTTTCCCCAGCTCCACTGGGATTTCCCAGCCTGCCCGGAGCCCGGAGCTAAAAAACCACTTTGCTGGAAGGCTCCTGGATGCCGCTGACGAATGGGCTTGGCCAGACCAGGGCTAGCTGTTTCTGTCGGTTCCAGCGTCCAGGGGGAGGTGGCCTCCTTTGGCAGCTGCACCAGAGCACACAGGCTCATGCTCCCTTTGGCTCCCCCAGAGCTCCAGGAGAAGATTCATTTGTGGGGCCACCTGTGGCAGACGGGTCCCTATCGGCCTCATCGATTTATGTTTCTTCAGCAGAAATGTTTACCTGGCAGAGCAAAGGAGAAGGGAAGTCGGGGGAGGAGGGATGAAGAGTGAAAGTCCAGACTGCATAGGCCTCTGCCCAGTGCATGTGGATACGTGGAGTGGTGCCTACAGAGAGATCTGTTCACTCACTCATTCACTTTTGCGTTCATTCATCCACTGGATGGACATTGGGGAAGGCTTACTCTGTCATGGCGTGGATGACTGTGATGGCCAATGTTTATTAAGTCCTTCCGTGTACCAGAGACTCTGCTAAAAGCTTTACCCACTTTTTTTCCTATTGAATCTCCATACCCACTCTGTGTGGTATATAGTCTTTGATCCCACTTTAAAGATGAGAAGACTGAGGCTCATAGGGCTTCAGAAGTGCACCCAGTGCCTCATTGGCCCATAGTCTTCAAGTAAGGATTTTTGAGCTAAGGACTGGTAGATTTCACACTAAATGTCTTCCCCTAACCTGTCAGTGCTTAGTCCTTCTTAAGGTAAAGGTGTTCCAGACACGGTGGCCCATGGAGGGGGATGTAGGCAGGGGGACTGATGGCTCTAGAGTAGCTCCTTTGTGCCAGACACTACCTGCTCACATTTCATCTTCACAACAACCCTGGGAGGCGGCATTTATTGTTCCTTTTCAGAAATAGAAAGAAAACAGGGGCTCAGGGGAAGGAAAAGTCTTAACTCAAGGTCACAATGCAAGCAATCAGAAGAATCTGCATTTGAAATGTCTCCCAATCCCCTGCTCTGTCCCGTTCCTTGCTGTAGAAGAGTGACCTGCTAGTTTCCTTCCTCCTCCTGAGGCACCTGTGCCCCCGGCAGTTACCTCCCATCTCCATCCTACAATCTGGAACTTCAGACTTCACCCACTCAGGCTGCAGAATCGGGGCAGATTCCATGTTGGCTGGTGGCACCTAGTGGGCAATCTTGGTACTGCAACCTGGGTTCCGCGATCTTGGACGGTCTGTAATGTTCTTTGTCACTGGAGGTAGTTAGTGAGCACCTACTGTGTGTTTAGCCTGGGGGTCTCGGAGGTGAATGGGACAAGATATCTGCCCTCAGGAAACCCACAGTCCTTAGTGAAAACATGCATATCAGAACAACAGGTGGGAGAAGAGACAATGGACCCGCAAATCCTTCTGGGACATCTGGGAAGTCTCTGCAGGTGGTGGTACTTGTACTGAGTCTTGATGAGTAGGGAGCTGCCAGGCAGATGGGGAATGGATATTTCAGACAGAAGAGACAGCACTTGCAAAGTCTCAGAGTGTCCAGGGAAGGTGGGGTTGCCAAAAAACATATAGGACACCAATTACATTTAAATTTTTTAAAAATAATTTTTAGTATGCTTTAAATATTGCATGGGAGAAACTTATACAAGAAAATTATTCATTGTTTATCTGAAATTCAGATTTAACTGAGCATCCTGTATTTGTATTTGCTAAATCTGGCAGCCCCACCAAGAAAGGGAGGGGAAGCACTTGCAAAAGGCAAGTCAGGAAGGGTCTGGAATGCCAAGCTAAGGAGTGCAGCCTTTACCCCGTGGGCATTGGCACAGGCCTCTGTGCTCAGTTCAGGGGAACAAAACACACTCACTTCCTTCAAGACCTTACAGTCAAGGTTGTGAGATCAGCCTGGGCCCGGATGAGGGGGCGTAGCAGGAACCGTTCCTGGGGCATCCACAGCAAGTGCTCCAGGGCTCAGAGGAGCGGAAGCACATCTGGCCCAGAGGTCAAACAGGCTTCCTGGAAGAGGGGGCAGGTAAGCGGGCTCAGGAAAGGAGACTTCCTAGGTGCTACTGCCCTCTGGGAAGGGTGAGGGGCTGGGGAGGGGGTGCTCGCAGCCCCTTCTCTAGCCCCCACATCCCATTTCTCACCTCCTTGCCTTTGCACCTGGTGCTCCTGGCCAAGAATGCCCTCCCGCTCTCGACCTGGGTGACTTCTGTTTGTTCTTTAAAATTCCATCACATAAGCCCCACCCTGCAGACAGCTCTCCTGGACTTCACCTGATATCCCCCACCCGGGTGAGGTCACATATTCATTGTGCTTATGCTACCAGTGTCTGCATTTTATATATGTGGACTCATTTTATTCTCTAAACAATCCCCGGAGGTAGCTGCTATTATTTTTATCCTCATTTTACAGATGAAGAAAAGGGAGCAAAGAGAGGTTAAGAAACTTGCCCAAGGTCACAAAGGTAATTAGTAGTAGAGTCAGGACTTGAACCCAGGAAGTCTGGCTCCAATTTGTGATTTTTCTTTTAAACATTTCTTTAAAGTTTATTTATTCTGAGAGAAGAAATGAGAGCATGAGCCAGGGAGGTGCAGAGAGAGAGAGAGAGAGAGAGAGAGAGAGTGAGAGAGAGAGAGAATCCCGAGCAGGCTCTACACTGTCAGCGCAGAGCCCGATGTGGGGGGCTCGGTCTCACAAACCATGAGATCATGACCTGAGTCGAAACCAAGAGTCAGACGCTCAACCGACTAAGCCCCCCAGGAGCCCCCCGGTTTGTGATCTTAACTTCCATGCTGTGATTCCTGTAATAACATTGTACACACTGAATTTAATTATTCTGAGAGTTTTTTCCAGGGCTCTGTGCACTGCCAGTGTGTATAATTGGCATATACAATCAGGTGTGCATTTTTCTGTACAAAGGCTGCTAGCTTCTGTCAACTTCTCAGAGGGGTTCATGATCTCTCAAAGGAAGGAACATTAGGTCCTGGGTACTCAAAGCCTGGGACATTAGAGGGATCTCCATGTAGGAGCCTGCTTTTGTTTTCTTTTTTTTTTTTTTCAT
Organism: Suricata suricatta; assembly: GCF_006229205.1. Taxonomy (NCBI): domain Eukaryota; kingdom Metazoa; phylum Chordata; class Mammalia; order Carnivora; family Herpestidae; genus Suricata; species Suricata suricatta. Next base: position 125,323,165 of record NC_043707.1, on the reverse strand, counting down.
AAGTTTACTTATTTATTTTGGTGGGGGGTAGGAACATAGAGAGAGAGGGAGAAAGAGAATCCTAAGTAGGCTGCACACGGTCAGTGCAGAGGCTGACATGGGGCTCGAACTTACAAACTGTGAGATCATGAACTGAGCCGAAATCAAGACTCAGATGCTTAACCAACTGAGCCACACAGGCACCCCTAGGAACCTGCTTTTGAGTCCCAAAGCAGCCACTAACTATTACATGATCTTGAGAATCATTTTCCCTATCTGGGCCTTAATTGTTGCCTCACTCGAGTGTGCTGTGGCTGAACAGGGGTCCTTGCACGTAACCTATCAAGGCATGCGGCAGGGAAGAGGCTGCAGAAATAGGTAAGGGAAGCCCTCTTCCTGCTGTCTCCCAAGAACTCCCAGCCTAGACCTCAGGGTCTGCACACAGTGACTACTCAGCATCTGTGTATCAGTCAGCTACCACTGAGGATAATGCTGCAAAATACACAATCCCCCAAATACAGTGGCTTCCAAGTGGCTATTTCTCTTGATCATTGATTGGAGTATGCAAGTCAACTGAGGAGGCCCTGTTTCAGCATAGGAGTTAGGTCAAGATCGTCCCTACATGTTTCCCATTCTGGAACCAGCCACTGCCCAGGTTAAGTCCCATCATGGCAAAGGCAGGAGCACAAGAGGCCAAGCCAACCCAACAAGCACATATAAAACCTCCACTTGCATCATGTGCTCTGGAATGTTCCAAGGGCCAAAGCAAGACCATGGACAAATTCAGCACCCACAAGGAAAAGAGATGCACTCTGTCTTCTCTTGTAGGAAGTGCTGGGAAGTCACATGCAAAAAGTGTGGGTGTGTAATTTTGTTGCAGGGGGAGAAGGGAGAACTGGGAACCACAGATATTTACCCGGTGTCCAGCCCCCACCACAAGTGGCAGGCATGGGCACTGGGCTCTGGGCCCCCTGCAGGCAGCAACCTTGCTAATGGTCTTCTCTGTCCCTCGGCAGGAGCTCAGTGAGTACAACGCCACAGCCATAAAAAGCCCCACCAACACGGTCACTGTGCAGGGCCTCAAAGCCGGCGCCATCTATGTCTTCCAGGTGCGGGCACGCACTGTGGCGGGCTATGGGCGCTACAGCGGCAAGATGTACTTCCAGACCATGACCGAAGGTAAGCGGCGTCCAAAGGGCAAGAGGCGGGCCCTGACTCCACAAACAATAAATTTAAAGACAACTGCCCCTTCAAAGTGCCTTTGCACAAATTAGAGAAGTCACCCCCTCTTCCAGATGTCAACCCTCCCTCTGGTTAGGAACCGCCCATCCAGAGAGGTGCTATTTCTGTGTCTCGGAACACATATGGACTCCTCCATTGCCATCATGTCAGCCAGGCCATTCCTTTGCACAGGACTCTGGAGAGCTCAGCCCCAACTTGCAGAGACACTCTAAGCAAGTCCCTTCCCTTTTCTGGTCCAAATCTTTCTCATCCACGAAATGAAAGCATATTCAGTCATTGAGAGCATGCCTTTTTCATTTGACTCTTCCAATGACTTGCACAGTTGGATTGAAAAGAATTCTAAAGTTCGGCAGCAAGAAGTGCTAGGATGGATTAGTGATGTCTGCCCTGAACAAGCAAATGGGAGGTTGCAGCCCATGTGCTGTGTGTCTCCCAGTCCAGGACCACACGGTCTCAAAGTACCCTTCCTGTTCTAATAATCTTTGAGGAATAGCAGAGTTAAGAGTATGGGCTCTGATGCCAGACAGACAGAAATTACAGTGCTGATTCAGCCCTAACTGTGTGGCCCTGAGCAACTCCCCTTACCTCTCTGAGTCTCATCTATAAATGGGGATGATAACAGCTATCTCATTATCAATGTCATCATTATCAAATGGGAGTAAAGATGGGGGATAAATATCTAGAACCTGGCACGGGGTTGGCCATAGGTCTCACACATAGTTAGCGCTCACTAAATCATAGCTAAGGTCATAGTTGTCATTGCTTTGAGTCTGGGAGCCCTTTTACCAACCAATGAAGCCCGAAGGTAGCTTTACTTATAACCAGACTCCAGCGTCCCTTCTTAGCATCTGCTTCAACCACTGGCTGTGGGCCTTGGCCTTGGCCTAGCTGAACATCTCAGAGGCTCCTAGACCCATGAGTTCTTGTCTTATCACAAAAATTCTCCCTAATGACTCCACCGTCTCTTCCAGGACCCTAATGGTACCACCTCGATAAAGTCCCACTTCCTCATAGCCAGCATTTTCACCTTCATAGGCCCTCTTGCATGTTGGATGAGTGTCATTGACCTGGAGCCTGGCAGGATTGTCCTGAGGTCCTTTCTTTATTAACTCAACAAATGTGCGCTGGTGCTAAGGACCCAGGACTTAACCTGGTCCCTGACTTCAACGAGCTCCTATCTGATCATGGAAGTAAATGAGAAGTAATAATAATAAAATTAAAAACACTGACGTGTTGATGGCACTGAACATGTACTGAATGGTTTCCAAAAGCCAGACCAATGCTGAATGTATGTTATGCATTATCTCTTATAAACTCATGGTCTCGGGCCAAACGGACCTCAGTTCAAACGCTGGCTTTGGCCACTTTGTAACTGTGTGATCACAAGCAGCTCATGGCATCATTAAGTGTCAGTTCCCACATCTGTAAATGGGGTGATCTTAGGCACTGAATCATAGGATTGTTCTGAAAATCAAACAGGATACGTAACGTACTTAGCACAGTGACTAAATCATAAAAAACTCAGTATCAATAATAGTCAATATATACTGAGTGGTCACTACCCGCCACATGTCCTTCTAAGTGCTTGACACAACAATCCTATGAGATAGGAACTATTAATCTCCCCACTTTACAGATGAGGAAACTAAGCCACAGAGAGGTAAGTCACTTTACCAGTGGTCACAGACAGTAAGTTTCACCACCAGGACTCAAACCCAGGGAGTCTGCCCTCAGAGTCTGTGCTCATAACTACCTCTCTGTAGTTTTAAGTCTGCTTCTTTTTGTTGTTGATTTTCATATCAACATTGAGGTATAATGCCCACTTTATAGATGAGAAACTGAGGGTTGGAGCAGTCCCTGGACTTGTCCAAGGTTACCTGTGACTGAGTACCAGCCAGTTCTCCACGGGCACATGACAGGTGATCTCAGGAGTGGGAACAGAGTCCAGGGATCCTAGGAGACCCAGCAGGGTGGGGGGCACTAGGACTCCTAGTCTGACCACACGTGCTTTCTCTCCCAGCTGAGTACCAGACAAGCATCCAGGAGAAGCTGCCACTCATCATTGGCTCCTCGGCGGCTGGCGTGGTCTTCCTCATTGCTGTGGTCGTCATTGCCATCGTGTGTAACAGGTGGGTGGGCGTCCCCAGCCCTGGTCAAGGCTGGCTGAGCATCTATTCAACCATTCCTGAGTAGCGTCTGTGCGCTGAAGAGATATTCCCATGATTCCCAGGGCCAGGAAGAGGCTCAGGCAGGCCTGGCTTCCCGCCCTCCTCCCTAAAGGGCTGCTGTTGGCTACATCCCTTTGGGCTAGGGTTGCTTTGACAAGTCCACTGTTCATGGAGGTAGCACATAGGGACACTAAGATTTCAGCCTGAAGGAACATCTCAGAGCAGTGGCCATGAAAGACAGCAGGATGCCAGGAGCTAAGGCAATGCTGGAGAAGGAGTCCAGACCCCCCCACTTGCTGCACTGGTTGAGTCCCTTGCATGATTGGGGCCACAAGTGGAGTGTCAGAGGGGAGGTTGAGGAGCTCAGCTAAGGCCCGCTGGCTTTGGTGGCAGGAAAGACAGACAGGATGTAGACAGGAGGATGTGGGGGAGGGGCGTCCCAGGTGCTGGCACAGCAGGTGCCCAGGCATGAGGGGGAACTTGTTCCCTGGCTTCTGCACAAGGCATCATGCAAAGACTCACTCCTTCTCCTTAGAGCCCCACTTTAGAACAGACTGTGCCATCAGGTCAGATGGACAAAAGTGCCCGGGATTTCTGGGGCCATGGGCAATAACTGTGAAAGGGGCTTGGCTGGACAGGGGAAGGGGAAGTGGTGAGCCTGGATTTGAGGTGGGAGAGGTGGGAAGGGATGAGGGTGGCTAAGCCAGGGGCAGGCAGGGAGCCCCCTGGCAGGGGTGTGGTTTTGAGGGCCTGCCCTCCCTCTCCCTATCACCTACTGTGGCTCCCAGCTCGCTGGGGGTCTTCCAGGTGGCTCCAGCCCTTTGCTCTTGTTCCAGAAGACGGGGGTTTGAGCGTGCTGACTCGGAGTACACGGACAAGCTGCAGCACTATACCAGTGGCCACAGTACGTACACCCTGGCCATGCCAGCACCCGTGGGCCCTTCCCTGTCAGTTCCCGGCAGCCTCTCCGGCCTCCTTCCATCACCTCCCTCCATGCTGCAGCCAGACTGAACGTCAGGCTGTCCCCAAACGGGCCAGGCTCATTCTCCCCTCTTAGCCTCTCACATGTGGCCCCCTCTGCCTGGGGCATCCGCCTCCGCCTTCTCTTAACCTGTGTGACTCTCCCCTTGCCTTAGCCCCTGCGCATACAAACTGCTCTGAGCAGCCTCCCCTGACCCCCCACCTGCTCTGGCTTCAGGGCCCCATCAGTGCTTGCTTCACGCTCCCTTACCTGGCTGCTCCGTGATGGCCGTTTCCTTGTCTCCCCAACATTACAGCGGGAACACCTGACCTGAACGTGTGTCTGACACTCACCACTGCCCCCCAACACCAGCACGTAGAGGACACTAGATACGTATTTGCACAATAAATACATGAGTTAAATGAGATGATGAGGACCCCAGGCTCTGGCCCAGGAGGGGACTCCTCTGGTAGCCACTTCCTCCCACCCAGCGCCTCCGTTTCCCCTACTGTCCCATCAGTCTCAGGCCAGTGCTGGGGGCACATGTGCACACCCAGAGCAGAGCTCCCCTCTTGAGGGGCCCAGCAGAGACAAGAGCAGAGCATAGAGTCCTCTCGATTTAACTGCGGCAGACCCGGCGTGGGTGGGGGTGGGGTAGGGAAGCAGGAAGAATCTTCATCCTCACTCACACTCACTCAGCAAACAGGAATTTCAAGTGGGTGCAATAAAGCTTCTCAAACTGTACTCAGTGGGGTACCCCAGGGCGCCTCAGATGGCCGCTGGGTAACAAAGGCCATTTGGCATAGCCCTTCATTTGTCAGTCTTTGTGACCTACTAGGTGTGCCAGGCACGGTTTCAGGTGCTCGGGATACACAACCACGTCTCCCCCCCTTGTGAAACTTACACTGTGGTGGGAGGGACCGGGATCAACAGGAAACAGGTGATCTGTGAGAAAAGCACATGGTGTGTTAGAAGACTAGAACAAAAGGCAAAGTAGAACAGGGCAGTGGATCGAGAGTTGCAGGGTCAAGGCTGCCTTTTCAGGGCCTTGGTTTTTATCCCAAGTGAAACAGGGAACCTCTAGGAGGGTCTGAACCAAAGACTGACGTGCTCTGAGCTACAGTTTTGACAGGACCTCTCTGGCTGCTCTCTGGAGAATGGACTGTGAGGGGGCTGGAGGGCGCCAAGCAGGACAGAAGCAGAGAGGTGGCTGTTGCAATAAGCCAGGGAAGACATGCGGTGGCTGGACCACAGTGGCAGCGGTGGTGGTTAGATTCTGACATGTTCCAAAAAGTAGAAGCACTAGATTTGCTGCAGGATTGGATGTGGAGTGTGCCAGAAAGAGCCGAGTTGAGTTCTATATATTAAGCCTATGGGTAACAGTCAATTTAAAGGGAAAGTTCCTGAGCTTAAAAAATCATTTTAGACAAAAATGTAAATAAATATTAAACCATTAAAATTTCCAGAAGACAAGTTAGGTAACTACACAATGGATATGTGGGTAGAAAAGGACTTTCAGGGTACCTGGGCAGCTCAGTAGGTTGAACGTCTGACTCTTGATTTCCACTGTGGTCATGATCCCAGGGTCGTGGGATCAAACCCCACATCGGGCTCCGTGCTGGGTGTGGACCCTACTTAACATTCTCTCTCTTTCTTTGCCCCTGCTCACATGCTCTCTCTCTAAAATAAATAACATGAAAAAAATTTATAAAAAGAAAAGAATTTTCTAAGCATAAAGCAATAGAAGGCTCTCAAAAAAAAGACAAATTTAGCTACACCAAAGTAAAAAAAATCACCTGTACATTAAAAATAAAAGTCATAAATTACGTCACCCCTTCTATTCCCCAAGTAATAAACTCATGATTGTAGATATAGCTAAATGCACAGAGAGTGTTTTGTGTGCCCAGAATTGTCTTCATGCTTTACATGCATTTGTTCATTTAATCCTAATAACTGTGAGCTTTGGGCATGAGGGAACTGAGGCCCAGAGAGGTCGCAACGCAGCTCAGGGCAGAGCTGAGGTCCACACCCGACTAAGCTGGACTGAGATGGGCTCACATGCTTTGTCACCATATGGGCGCCTCACTATTTGGAGTGTGAGTCGGTAACAAGGGAACAGGTGACAGCAGGGATTTATTTTTAAAATAGAGTCCAGGATTTGTTCATGGACCAACATGTTCTAAAACTCAGGCTTGGGCTCCCTGAATCTAAAACGGGCTTTGTTTTTTTTCAAAGCCCTGCCGGCCCTGGGGTCCCACACCTGTCCCAACCCCCCACCCCCTGCCGGACAGAGGAGGAAGCCAAGGCCCAGAGATGTGTGTGACTGACTTGAAGTCACCCTCACCGGCACCTGCGTCCCCTCATCCAGCAGGTGCTGAGTGAGGACCCAGGCCCATGGTACCTGGATGTGGCCCAGAGGGACCGACCTGGCTTCTCACCCCTGCTCCACCACTGGCCAGCTATGTGACCTTGGGGAAGTCATCGAACCTCTCTGAACCTTGGCATCCTTATATGGGAAGTAGCAAGAATGATGCGTCATTTAATCAAGGATTAAATGAATTAATGGATATTAAAGTGCTTCCTAATAATACTTAATAATAGCCAACTCTTCTCTATAACAGGTAACAATTATTCAGTGCTTTCTATTCCCCAACTACTATTCTTAGCACTTTTAAAAGATTCTCGCTTAACCCTTGCAGTCCCCTTATGAGGTAGGTGCTGTTTATGATCTCCGTTTTATATGTGACAAAAGTGAGGCACAGAGAGGTTAAGTAACTTGCCCAAGGGCACACAGCTGTATCAATACAGTGGTTGACCCTCCATTCAGACTCATAAAGCAGCTTATCTGTGACTTTTTACCGGCAGATCCAGATCTCAAACCTGGTCTCTGAATGTCTGATTCCTCCTCCCTCATCCTGAACTCCCCATTTGGGTTCAGGACAGCGGGTAGTGGCCCTGACAGTCATAAGTCACCCATAAGTCTTGTCTGAAGATGGACTCTCCTTATCCAACTTCAGTTCAGCAAATACCTGTCCTGGGAACCAGGCCTTGAATAAGGCTGAGTAAGGAGCCCTCCTTCCATCCTAGCAGACAGGATGGGGAAGCACCCAGAAGAAAACAGTAGGCTGGTGTTATAAGTGTAGACTCACAGCCAGACGACCTGGATTCAGACCCCACTCCTACCACTTATCAGCTCTGTCCATGTCCCCTTGGGCAGGCCATCCAACCTTTCTTATGCCCCAGTGTCCATATCCAAACAATGGGGACAATATCAGGTTGGACCCGATGAAACTGCCATGTTTGTAGGTCAGAAACAGCCAAATACCAACAATTTCATAAGACCCAGCCTAAGAATAGCATTTACCTGGTAGAGTTGTCAGGAGCATTAACTGGATCGATACCTATAAAGTACCTAGAATGGGGCTTAGTACCTGGTGAATCTACACTGAACCATGAATAGATTGTGTTATTAATGGTGAGATGAAATCAGAAGGTCACAGAAGCAGGGACAGCTTCACTTAGAGCCGTACATTCAATATCTGCTTATTAAGCATCTACTGAATACTTCCTTTACGTGTATACTGCAGAGAAAACCTTCTAGAACAAAGGCTTATAACACGGGGTTCACAAACCCCTGAGAGTTTCAAGGGCCAGTGAACATTCCAAACTTATATGCTGAATACGAGAATGTGACACACATGTGAGTAATTTTCCAAGGAGCAGATCCATAGCTTTTGTCAGATTCTCAAAGGCATTCATGACCCCAAACAGGAGGAAAGAGAAAAAGAGGATATTTCATTAGATAATGCTGTTATTCAATAAGCACTTCTTGAGCACTCTCTGTGCCTGGCTCTGGGATTTAGCGTGAACTAGACAGACGTGGCCCCTGTCCCCCTGAGGGAGACAGGGTAATGCAAGCTCTCGCAGACAGCAGAGTGTTCCAGAAAGGGGTGGCAGGAAGCTTTGGACACGCATATCTGGGAGACCTCATATAAGATAGGAAAACCATACAGATGTCACGGCCATAGGAGTGGCTGCAGAGACAGGGCTTTGAGAGCATGGATCTCCACTAGATCCAGGCAGCCTTCTCAGAGGAGGTGGCATTTGATCTAGACACAGAGAGGAAGAGAAGTGCATTCCAGGTGGAGGTAACCGCATGAACAAAAGCACAGAGGCAAGAAATTGTAAGGTGTGTGTGGGACCACTAGGTAAATAGTCCTTTTTGCTGGCATGTAGAGGAGCAGGGAACTGAAGTTGGGGCCCAACAGAGAGGTTGGGATGCCAGATGAAGGCACTTGCCTCTGTCCTGCAGGCAACAGAGAGCCCTCCTGACCAACAGTCCTGGCCAAGGCTTGGGGCCAGCATCTGAGTGGTTGATGGTGCCCAAGTCAGCTTTGAGCCCCTGCTGTGCTTCTCCCTACTCCCTGAGCTGACCCATTCCTATCCTCCCTCGGTGAGCCTGGAGGAAAAGGCATCCCCCAGTTCTGTCGGAACCAAGAACCACATGCCAGGCACAGAGTTTGAGCAAGAAAGGGAGCACCTCCCAGGAGCTGATGTCCCCATCTGAGGAGGGCCGACTTGGGGACAGTCCCGAGGACAGGAGGCCTGGACCAGATCTGGTCGGATTGCATCCGGGAGGCCATAAGCATGATGATTAAGAGTCGTGGCCCTGGGCTCAAGTCTGACAGACCTGGATTCAAGTCCATGGCCATTTTCTAGCCATGTGGCCTTGGGGAGATTACTTAGCCTCTCTGAGCTGCAGTTCCCTCGTGCATAAAAGGAGAATAATGATCCTTTCCTCCAAGAGTTGTTGGGTGCAGAAAATGAGATAATCCATAAAAAGAGCCTGTGCAGTGCTGGGCACAAAGGGTTCAGGTGAAGGCAGCTGGTGTCACTCTTCTATCTCTGTCACCGGATTCTGCTTAGCTCTAGACACTGAGTGTATATTCCATGTAGAGCTTTATGCATTGTTCTAAGGGAGAGAGACACGAGAAGACCATGCACCCACCCACGCCCACCCCCCAGGCTCCCACAGTTGAAGGTGGTTGTTCTTAACTTCTTTTGGGGCCTCAGACTTCTCTGGGTCAGCTAAAAGTTTTGGATCCTATGGCCAGGGAATCACAAATATGCATGCATGTGTGTATAGAAAATTATAAAACAGAAAAGCCCAGAGAAATCTATACTCAGGGATGGATTTGGGGAGAACATCAATTTTCACAATATTTATTTCCATAATTTTTAGACTATAAATAAAGAGCGTGGGTTACTTTTCTAATTCCAAACAGCAATGGGGGGGCTGGACAGCTCAGCTGGTTGAGCATCCCTCTCTTGATTTTGGCTCACAGCTGTGGGACCAAGCCCAACGTTGAGCCCCAGGCTGGGCATGGAGCCTGCTTACGATTCTCCTCTCTTTCTCTCTCTCTCTCCCCGTCTCCTGCGCATGTATGCTGTCTCCAAAATAAATAAATAAAACAAAATGGCAGTAATAACAAATGCATTCCATTCAGGAGGTTATCAAACTCTTCTGTCACACCAAACTCATCTTGGGCCTGTCAAGTGGTCCACAGACCCAAATTAAGAAACCCTGACCTAAAGGGCTAGACAGAGGCCCCTGACTGGCTCAGTTGGTAGAGCATGTAACTCTTGATCTTGGGGTTATGAGTTTGAGCCACATATTGAGTGTGGAGGTTACTTAAAAATAAAATCTTAATAAATACATCCATTAATTAATTAATTAATTGGCTAGACAAACACCTACATAAATAATCCACAATAAAGCTAATGTATTAGAGCAGTAGTTGGCAAACTTTTCTGTAAAGGACCAGAGAGTAAAAATACTGTAAGGTCTCTATTGTGACTACTCAATTCAGTGGCTGTAGTTGAAAGCAGCCCCAGGCAAAGGGATGCACACAGCCGTGTTCCAATAAAACTTTATTTACAAAATGGTCAGTGGGCCAGTTTTCCAACCTATGTGTTAGAGGTTCCAACTTTAGGTTCCTGGAATGTCTGCAACAGAAACAGAGTGATCAACTAACATTTCCGACATCACACAGCTGAGCGGTACTGATGCTCCCATTCACCAAGCAGCCAAGCCTTACTATGGTCCAGGCACTCCAGCTCCTTCCTCCTAGAGTGACTGCCTCCAATGTCACTGCCCCTGGAGCAGTGGGAGAATATGGGCAGGGAGTGGAGAAGCCAGAGGGAGGCCTGGGCAGCAGAAGACCAGTTATTTAGGAGAGAGAATGTGGGATGGATCATCCTTCCCTTGCTTCCAAGTGTTTTGTGGACTCAGTGCTAGGATCAGAATTAGGTCTTTGATATCCAAGTTACATCCTTAATTTCTTCATCAAATAAAAAAGTACATCAAATCAAGAATCAAATTAATAGGCCCCACGTCCAGCCACATGCTGATCGCCAGGGAATTTGAGGTCTAGGATGGTTTAAGACTTAACTAGTGGGGGACCTGGGAAGTAGGCTGAGCCGTGGACCCTCTGACCCTCGTGCATAGGCAGCCCTTCCAGGTTCTGGGGCCTGCCTGGGCGAGCTGAGGCAGCCAGGAAGTTCCCTGAAGGAGAAGATGCTTAAATTAAGCCTTAAAAGACAGGGAGGTCTCCTTAGCAGATGCCCAAAGAACGTGGACTATTGCCTCCTCTCTCTATATTTGTTCCCAATCTCTCTCTTCCTTCTTGACTTCCTCTTTCTTTGCACCCCCTGACTTCCTAACATAAGACTGACAAACCTATCTATCTTTTTATGCCCACACTCATAGTAGACATTGCTAAACAACCCTGACAGTCTTTTACTCCTTCAGGAAGACATTACTAATCAATTAGAGTTGGAACAAGAGCTAGAGCCTATTTGCTCGCTCTGCTGAGCTCTCTGTCCTCCTCACCCTTCTCCTTAGCTCAGTGCCCATCTGCTCACCAAGGCTCAGAGAGGTCAAGTAACCTGCAAAGGGTTGCCCAGTTCTTATGGGGTCACATGGGAGTGTATTTCCCTGTGCAGAGGGACTAGCTCTAGCCTTTCCATTTGTCCACATCTTGATTCTGTGCATGTGACCAAGCCTGGTCTTGTCCCCCAGTGACCCCAGGTATGAAGATCTACATCGACCCTTTCACCTATGAGGACCCCAATGAGGCAGTGCGGGAGTTTGCCAAGGAAATTGACATCTCCTGTGTCAAAATTGAGCAGGTGATTGGAGCAGGTAGGTGGTGGGTGCTCTCCCAGGTGCCATGGCCTCAGCCATGAGTGGGGAGTACTCTTGGGGCAGAGGGCAGAATGTGGGGCAGGAGCCTCAGAGGACCCTCCAAGGCCTGAAGGTTCAGAATATACAAGGTAGGAAGGCCCTCAAAGGTCATCCAGGAAAACTACCTCATTGATAGATGAGGAAATTGAGGCACAGGACTGGGAAGGAGCTTGCATATCATGTCAGAGATTCAGCTAGGTTTAGAACCCAATTCTCTGGACTCAGTCTAGTGCTTTGTCCTTTCTGCCCCTCTCTCTATCTCCCCAGGTTCCCCTACAACTTTACCCCATGCCCAGCCAAATACCATGGGCCAGCTGTGAAGAGTTTACTGAGACCTTATGGGCCCCCACATTCTACAAAGGGGTTCTTTCTAAAGAGGATGAGTTGACCACTGGGGAGAAAAAGTTCATTCAGGACCCAGAAGTAGAGGTTACAGGGATTGGGAAGGTGACATTTCCACCTGACAAGTGACATCCTGCCTTTCTTTGGTGTGTGTGTCCCAGGGGAGTTTGGTGAGGTATGCAGTGGCCACCTAAAACTGCCAGGCAAGAGAGAGATCTTTGTAGCCATCAAGACGCTCAAGTCAGGCTATACTGAGAAGCAGCGCCGGGACTTCCTGAGTGAGGCATCCATCATGGGCCAGTTCGACCACCCCAATGTCATCCACCTGGAGGGTGTTGTCACCAAGAGCACGCCTGTGATGATCATCACTGAGTTCATGGAGAATGGCTCCCTGGACTCCTTCCTCCGGGTAGGGAAAGCCAAGAGTGCCAGGGGCCCATGGGTGGGGAGGAAAAGGAGTGGTGGTCATAACTTCATGTTGTCAGAGCCTGATGGCATCTTAGGAAAAATGTGTGTCAGGAATGGCTTGCATGCTGCCTCTTCCCAGTCTCTTACCAGTGGCAGACATTACTAATCAATCCCAGAACTCTGCCCCACTGAACCAAGTAGCAGTCTCAGAATCCTTTTCAATCCAGGGAACCACACACAACCAGTCAGTCAGAGTTAGCACACAGCCTGAAATCCATTATCATCTGTGCTTTTAGCCAGCCTTCTCATTATGCATGAGAGAAAAATGAGGCCCAAAGACAGACAGGAACAGTTTGCCCAGGATTACCTAGAAGGTCAAGGTGAGGGCCAGGACTGGAACTAGGTGTCTTGAACCCTAGTCTGGGATTTTCACCAGATTTTGGATTTCTCCAAAGCCATATGGGCTAGGAGGAAGACTCCAGAGCACAAGGCCAAGAGAAGAGAGTTTTCAGACCCCTCCAGGAGATCACAGCTAACCAGCTAGACAAAAAGCACAGAAACATGTTGCTAGACCAGTTGCCATTTAACAAATACTTATTCAGCACTTACTATGTGCCATGCACATACTTGTGTGCATCTTCTTAGTTAACTCAGACAACCCTGGGAGGTGGGTATAACTTATCCCCATTAAGGGGAGGAAACAGACTCAAGAGTTTAGGTCACTTGTCCAAGGTTGCACAGCCCACAAAGGGCAGAGCCAGAGTCAAACCAGCTGTGTCTACTCCAAAGCCCATGTTCCTTCCCCTACCCTGAAATTGGCCTCTCATGGGCCTCTCTGAGCCCCCCAAGCATCTGAATCCTTCCCACAGGGAGCATGAGGCCAGGGTCCTGCTCTGGTTTCCTGAGGGACCAGCAACCCAGAACTCTGATTCATACCCTCCCATTCACTATGTTTTCTCCACTTCTCCCAAAGCAAAACGATGGGCAGTTCACAGTCATCCAGCTAGTGGGCATGCTCCGGGGCATCGCAGCCGGCATGAAGTACCTGGCAGACATGAACTACGTCCACCGTGACCTGGCTGCCCGCAACATCCTTGTCAACAGCAACCTGGTCTGCAAGGTGTCTGACTTTGGGCTCTCGCGCTTTCTGGAAGATGATACCTCAGACCCCACCTACACCAGCGCGCTGGTAAGATAGAGGCAGAGAGCAGTGGGGTCATGGTACCAGGAAAGAGGGCATAGATGTCCATGTCTCCCTACCATATGTCTTTACCCACACCTGCTCATGCCACGCACTGTGCTGGACCCAAGGGAAACAAACACAAATCACATGTTCTGCCCTCTTGGAGCTCACAGGCTGGAAGGGGACACAGATGTGCAGAGAAACATGGAGTAATAGAGCTCTAAGTCAGAACACCAGTCTTGGGAGGCTGAGGAAGGCTTGCTAAGAGGGGGTGAGATCTGAGCTGAAAGTGGAAGGGCCAGTAAAAGTTTGTCAGATGCCGTGTTCTCAAGCGGAGATGTGACTGGGCCACAGACTGAAAGAGGGAAGGTGATACAGTAACACCGGAGAGGCAGGCAGGGCTGATCTTGGAGACCCTAGAATACCTAAGCTCAGGACTCTCTCTTGCTGAAGAGTTTTAAACAGAAAGGAACAAGACTCAGGCTCTGCTCAAAGAACTCAGAAATAGCAAGAAGAGGCAAGCACCCAGGCAAATGATTTCAGCACCGCTCTATTTAAGTGCCTCCCTGACAGAGAGATATGGGATACAGTTGGAGGGTTAAAAAGAGTGAGCAGCTCCTTGGGACTTGGGACTTAGGGAGAGATTCTCAGAGATACTTAAGGATGAGAAGGGATTTCGAGACGGCAGAGTGAGGAAAGGCATTTCATGTAGAGGGAACAGCACGTGCAAATTCTCAGGCCCGAAGCAGCCTGGTGAGTTTGAGAAAGAACGAGGGGCTTCGTGTGACTGGTACAGCACAAGGCACAGGGTGAGGAATATTGAGAGCAGAGGCCAGATGGGTCATCCTCCTGCCCATTAACCTTCCTTACTGTGCTCCCCAGGGTGGGAAGATCCCCATCCGCTGGACGGCCCCAGAAGCCATCCAGTACCGGAAGTTCACCTCAGCCAGTGACGTGTGGAGCTATGGTATTGTCATGTGGGAGGTGATGTCCTACGGGGAACGGCCCTACTGGGACATGACCAACCAGGACGTAAGTATCCAGGGGGGCTGGGCAGAACCTTTCTGGCAGCCAGATAAGAGATAAGAGGGGAGGATCCAGAATTCCTGGCTGTTTGCTGATCTCCCAGGGAATGGGTGCAAGGGCTCTGAGATACTGGGCCAGGGCTGGGAGCAGCCTAATGGGAGCCCAATGCTGGCAGATTCAAATGTCCGCACAGGACCCTGGACTCTTCAGAGGTTAAGAGTAGGAAATGCCAATGCATCCGCAATTCAGCAAATCTTCAAGATCCCTTCACCTTGTGGTCAGCCCCGAGTGAGACCATATCTCAGGTGTTTCCCACATAACTGGGGGCCAGGACGCTTATTGCAGGAACAAGATGTTGTTGGCAGGAACTTTACAATCAGGTGCTAAATTGGAGAAGGCAGGTGTCAAGTACTGTAGGCGTTCAGGCAAGGGCAGCATGAGCAAAATCAGTCAGGAAGTCTTCACAGGACAGGTGGGATGGACCTGGAGACATGAGGATTTCAAATGGGAAGGATAACTGTGCAAAGGCCCTGAGGTGGGAGCTGAGGGATCATGTTGGGGAGCGGTAGAGAGGAAAGATGATCAGAAAGGTTGATAAGGTTCCAATAATGGGGTGTTTGAAAATCAACCCAGCACATTTTGATTTGCAACAACACAAATCAGGAAGATCTTGAAGATGCTTCTTGAGCAGGGAAGGTGACTTATGGTCCAGCTAGGGAAAGTGATTCTGGGCCTAGTGGCAGGACAGATCAGAGAGAGGCATTTGAGTTCCTTGGCCTGACAGAGGAGCTAGGGGGGACAGTGTCCAGCCATGCCATGGGACCTGACTTAGGGGTCATCTCTCACCTGGAGCAATAAATGGCACTGAAGTCAAGAGTGTGGTCCCCCTGGGGTCAAGGGTCAGAGGGAGGAGTCCTTAGGGCCATCAAAGCCAAGAGGAGGCTCAGAAATGGGAGGGAGAAGGTGGTCCACAGGATGGACCCTGAGTTATCTCAAGATGCTGGCTTTCCCAAGATTGGGAGAGGCAGCGGGGTGAGGGGGGTGGGCGGGTACCCAGGTGGTCAGACTAAGGCCATAGATGATGGGAACTCAGGTCAGGCCTGTCCCTGGGGCTGTATCCAGGAGGTGGATACAGTTGCCATGGCAACCAGGTAGGTCTTTCCTGCAATACCGAGTGGGGGTTGGAAAGGTAGGTCGGGTTAGAGGCCGATGCTCTTACCCCACCCACCCAACCCCATTCTGCCCATGTGCTGTCCCCAGGTAATCAATGCCATAGAGCAGGACTACCGGCTGCCCCCACCCATGGACTGCCCAAGCGCCCTACACCAGCTTATGCTAGACTGCTGGCAGAAGGACCGAAACCACCGGCCGAAGTTTGGCCAGATCGTCAACACGCTGGACAAGATGATCCGAAACCCCAACAGCCTCAAAGCCATGGCGCCCCTCTCCTCCGGGTACTGCTCTGGTCTGGCCCCACCCCTCCTCCCAGCTTATCTGCGGCCCATCCCCAGCCAGCCCTTCCTGTCTCCAAATCTCCACTCCCTCAGGCTTCCCCCTGCTTCAGGCGGGTGACTGACACTGCAGCCTGGGGTCGGGAAGGCCAGCACTAGTGTTCATTAGGCATCTGCCCTGCCTTGGGGTGTGGAGGAGCCCAGGACACAGAAGAGGAGAAGGAGCAGTAGGGGTGGTAAAGGAAACACCTTTTTTTTTTTTAACATTATTTTTGAGAGAGAGAAGAGAGAGAGAGAGAGGGAGACAGAGAGAGACAGAGCACAAGCATGGGAGGGGCAGAGAGAGGGAAACACAGAATCCAAAGCAGGCTCCAGGCTCCCACACGGAGCCCAAACTCTCAAACCACAAGAACATGACTTAAGCCAAAATCAGCCACTTAACCGACTGAGTCACCCAGGTGCCCCAGGAAGCACTTTTTAAAGCACGGTCAGAGAACAGCATTGAAGAAAAATTAGCAGAATCTTGGTTGGTAGACATAGTCACTGGTCACCAGATTTCCTTCCTAGCTACCCTCACACTCAAACCTAGACCCTCTAACTTACATTTGCATTCTCCCAAGCCCAGCTACACACACACACACACACACACACACACACACACACACGCCTACACAAACACAGTCCTACACACAGTTAGGCACAAAAGTTCCTGCTTGTGCTCCCCCATGATCTCACACACACATGGATACACACCCCTTCTCGGGCCCTCTCACCTACATGCCCTAGGTACCTGAGCACACACGTGTTCAGAAGTACATACCACACACAAACACACACACATGTGGTGGCCCACACCCAGATCACTATCCCCAAGTCAGAGAGACTGTCGGCTCCAGTGATCCCAGGCTTGTCTTCTCCTGGTGATCCCAGGGCATGCTCCATCAGATCTGAGGTCACCACTGCCTTGCTTGGGTGGCTGGCCCAGACCCCTGTCTCTCCTGGCCCTGCACACTCTTTCTCTTCAGGACCCTATCACACAGGATCTCTGAGGGGTATCCAGCTGTGTGTCCTCAGGGTCCAGGGCTGGCTTTATCCAGAGACTCTTTGGGCCCAAGTCCTTCACCTGCTAAGTTTTTGTGGCCAAAAGTTTGCGTTTGCCTCTGCCTGTTGCTCCCCACCGTGGCCCTGCATCAGCCACTCCTGACTCTCCGGATAAAATCACTCTGAGCTTTAAGCCCCATGAGAGTCATTTCACTCTCATGAGTGCCACCAGCCTGGACGTTAAAGGTGCACACCCAGCGTGGAGAAGGATGGAGGAAACACAGAATAGTAGCACACTTAGGCCAGCCGAGCTCCTTCCTCCTGCACACAAGAGGCGTGGAGAAGCATCTTCCTCCTCACTGCGGGGGTCCAGCCTCCTAGCAGTCCCCACAGAGCCTTCCCTGGCTTTTCCAGCTTTGAGTCCTGCACACACACTCACTCTCAAGTAGCCACAGCCATACATGTGCTCATTTACACAGGCGCAAATTCACATCCTCTCACACACAGAAATATTCACGTACACATACATCCATTCACCTTTTTGCATGCAGGTGGATACACACGTGCAGGTACACAGCCCGCCATTGCCCACGCCCAGGCTTAGCCTCGCCCCCTCCCAGCATGTGCACTGACCATCTCTGTTGCCCACCCCACCCCCAGAATCAACCTGCCACTGCTGGACCGCACGATCCCCGACTACACCAGCTTTAACACCGTGGACGAGTGGCTGGAGGCCATCAAGATGGGGCAGTACAAGGAGAGCTTCGCCAACGCCGGCTTCACATCCTTCGACGTCGTGTCACAGATGATGATGGAGTAAGTGCTCAGCTGCGTCCCCTCACCGTTGTCAATAGCCCTCCCCACCATCCCACTAAGCAGGGGGCTCTGGAGGGGGAGGACCAGACAGTGTCCAGCAAGGATATGTGGGACCAAGGGACAAGATGGCCAGCTTTGGGGTCACATTCTAATCGACACGCAGGTCTGCCTGTGACCGTGGACCAATCAGAACCTCCCTTAGCCCGTTTTCTTCTGTAAATGGGAGATTGGTAGGAACAATCAAAGGGATATAAAGTGAGTGGGTGCTTCATCCGTGCAAGTTCCCTCCTCCCTCCCTGTAGCAGGGGAGACTGCACCCCTGAGTGTCCTGACCCCCAGCCCCACGCTCCTCCTGCCCCCCCATCACTCCTGCTCCAGACCTCCACCCTTTCACCCCCCTCCCTTGCTCTCTTCAGCCAGACACCCCTGGAGAAGCCCAAGCAGCTCTCTCTCTGGCCCAGAGTCCCCCCCCCCCACATTTCCCTAACTCTCATGCTTCTCTCCTCAAGGGACATTCTCCGGGTTGGGGTCACCTTGGCCGGCCACCAGAAAAAAATCCTGAACAGTATCCAGGTGATGCGAGCACAGATGAACCAGATCCAGTCTGTGGAGGTTTGACGTTCATCCACCTCGGCTCACCTCTTCCTCCAGGCGCCCCCCGCTCCGCCCCACACGCCGGCCCCCTGGCTCTCCGTCCACGTCCACCGCAGGGTCAGCCACCTGCCAGGAGGCCGCGGGCAGCAGGAAGAACCGAGCAGCGTTCCAGCCACGAGACGTCACCAAGAATATGTGCAACTCAGATGATGGAAAAAAGGGAACGGGGACAAAAGAAAATCGATCCAGGGAGGGGGCGGGAAATACAAAGAATATTTTTTAAAGAGGATTCTCATAAGGAAAGTGATCATTGTTCTTAGGGAAAAAAAAAAAAAAAAGGGCTTGGGAGATCCATGCGATTTGTCCCAATCGGAGACTAAAGCAGTTTCTCTCCAACTCCCTCTGGGAAGGCGACCTGGCCAGAGCCAAGAGACACTTTCAGGAAAACCAATGTGAAGGGAGAGACAGGGGCCCCGTTCTCTCCTGTCCCCGGGCTGCTCTTCTGGGGCCCACTCAGCAGCCACACGGCAGGCAGACCGGGCAGGCGGGCGGACAGGCAGCCACCAAGGGAGCTGCTCGGGGGAAACTCCGTTCCCGCCACCACTGCGCAAACAGAAGAATTTTTCTGTCTTTGGAGAATATTTTAGAAACTCCAATGAAAAAGACTTGTTTCTCCTGTCGCCTCATGGGGCTGAAAGGGGGCTTCTGTCTTCCTCAGTCGGGGAGACCACGGGGACACCGGCAAGGTCAACCTTCCTGAGGAGGCCCCCCCACCCCCGCTGCAGCTCCACGGCCGTGGCACGCGTGGTGCCCGGCAGCCCCCGCCTGCGGGCCCGATGCTGCGGTGACTGCCATCAGCTACGACTGCCACTGAGGACTGCTTCTGCATTTGGGTTTGTTTACAGCAAATCGTGGACTTGGGGGTATTTTGGTCAGGGGTGGATTTGGTTTGGGGGGTTTGTTCATTGGGTTTTTTTTTTTAATGACAATGAAGTGACACTTTGACATTTCCTACCTTTTGAGGACTTGATCCTTCTCCAAGAAGAAGGTGCTTTCTGCTTACTGACTTAGGCAATACACCAAGGGCGAGATTTTATATGCACATTTCTGGATTTTTTATATGGTTTTCATTGACGCTCTTCCCTCCTCCCCCTGCAGAGAGTTGCCCCCTGCTGCCAGGCCTCACCAAAGCCAACTGCCATGGGGCCATCTGGGCCATTCAGAGACCGAGTGAGATTTGGGAGGATGAGGGGCCAAGGTGGAGGAGCACCCCACCCAGGACTGTTTTTGAAAGCACCAGATTGAGAAAGAAGTGAGCCTAAGGCTGCAGAACCACACGATTTTGCCCACTTGTCTGCCTGCCTGCTGCCCCAGTCTGTCCAGTACTTTCCAGGCAGATAGACCCCTTCGAGGTTCCTGAGTGCCCTCAGATGACCAGCACCCAGTTTCACCTCTGGGAGCCTAACCTGGGCCCCAGATCATTCACTGTGATATCCCAGCCCTCCAGAGTGTCACCCTCAGACACGTGTGCAGGCGCTCCTTCCCTCCACTGGGGGGAAAGTATGTGGCTTCTCTCCGACCCCTTTGCCCCCCCCCCCCCCCCAGATCTTCACCCAGGTCTGAAGATCCTGGCCGTGAGAAAGCTGTCAGCCACGGGGTCTGGCCACAAACTCCCTCCTGTGAGCAAATGCAGGCACCTGAGCAGAACAATCGGTTAGTGAACTGAATGGAAATAAACACTTTAGTTATAAAATGACCCCTGTTCTCTGTAAGTTCAAGACAGACTCTGGCACCCTGGGGCACGTCAAGTGACCCATGATGCTCTTCTAAGGGATGCTTCCTTCCCCGGGGTTCTAGAAGGCCCAGAGCTGAGAAAACACATGGAGGACAACAAAGGTCGTTGTGCCCTTTCTGGCTCTGGCTTGCCAAAGGCACAGGCAACAGAAGCAAGTTGCAAGTGGCTCGGAATTCAGCCTTCAGTGCCCTGCAAATTGGGGTGAGCTGCTTCCAGAGGCATCAGGAGCAGACAGTTGACAGGGGTGCACTCAGCTCTCCTGGGTGTGGATCTGGGTGTTAGGTAAGCTGTGATAGTGGTAGTGTGAGGGCCCTGGGGTACCCACGGACCCCCAGTCAAAGCCACGGGCAAGATCACCGTATCCTGGTCAATGCTAATCTCTGTGCAGATGGGCTCCTACTTACATGTAATCAGAAATCTTTTTGCGGAAGGAGGAGGCAGGGAGGCGGATGTGCTGTGGATATCAAGTCTAGCTGGGGAGAGGAGGCAGAGACACCACATCTCAGGACCCTCCCCTTTCTTTGTCCATGGGAGACTGACCAGTGGGTAGGATCCCAGCCGCAGTGGCCCAGGGGGCAGCTCGGACCAGCCTGTCGTCTGTCACTCACCTGTTCTCCAGAACCCAAGATGCAAAGGGAAGGAAGGGATTAAGAAGGGAGCATAGGCCCCTGGGGAGAACAGCAGAGTGAGCCACAGGGAAGGCATTGGCTGGCTGCCCTTGAACTGGCCAGCCTTGGCCCAGCCAGCCGCCCTTTGTGCCCCAAAGCTGCCCAGCACGGGTGGCAGCTGTCCTAGCGCACAAGGTCACCTTCTGGAGGGAGCTGCCCTGATGCTCTTCAGATTAACTTCATCTCCCCAGCCCGCCCCCCACTACTCTGGGGCCCCACAGAGGGCTGGCACACGGTGCTTCCTGTCAGATGGCTTCCTGTCCTAAGCTGCTAGGCTGGTGCCTGCTCGCCAGCTCGTTTGCCCATCCACCCTTGAGGGCCGAGTCCTCAGTGGTCCCAGGCCACCACGTGCCTGCTTCGCAGAGTGAGGATGCTCCCCAGGCCCTCTGTATCCCCACTTCAGGGTAATAGATATCACTGTGACTGTCTTGGGTGTGGGTGGATGCCCACCTCTCCTTGCTGCTGGGACAGCTCTCTCCCCACCACCTCTTGCTTGCTTCTCGGTGGGGAGCAGCCAGCCATGCTGCCAAGCGCCTTCCGCTGAGGCAGCCCACTCGCCTGGGCACACGGCTCTGAGCCTCCCGCTGCCTGGTTACTAATCCCTTCCTGGCTTAACCTCCCCGAGTGCCAGCCCCCACCTGCCCGGCAGTGTCAGAGGACTTTCCGGCTGCTCTGCACACAGTTGGTACTGGAGGAAAGAAAGCTGCCTTGTAAACACGGGCCAGGGAACCATGGAAATGGGGACCAGCTGCTCTCAGAAGGTGTGACCAGCAGACTTGTGTAGGGCCAGGCCAATACTCCTACTCCACTCCAACTGCCCCAGAAGCCCCCAGAATGTGTTATTGTTGATCAGCAGGCCCCTCCCTGGGAGAAGATATTCAGAATTTCTATCAGCTGGTAAGATGTGGACAGATCAATCAGAAGATGATGGCCTTCTTGCTAGACCGAAAGGCCTCAGAGTAAGGGCTGAGGTGGTGAGGACAGTCGGGGACACTTACGGGACTGGGGCAGTGCTGTTTACTAACCAGTGGTGCCTCCCACTCTGATGGCATCAGCTGGACTTTCCCCCATCATGTCTGGTTGGTCCCCAGGCTGCCACCTCTCAGGGAGCTCTCTGCTACCCTCTTGTGTGCAGTCACCAGCCTTGCACCCTCTCAAACCCAGGGGCTCAGAGCTGCTGCCCATGCCCAGCCTCGCCTTCCTCTGCCTGAAGGACCCAGGATCCAGACCACCACCCAGCCCAGTGTTAGGCCCTCAGGCCCTCCTGGCTTTCCTCTGGGCTCCTGTGATTCCAAGACGATACTAAAGGCTGAAAGGCTCTAGCCAGAGGAAATAGTGTAAACGCATTCAAAGGACAGGACGCCCCATGATGCTAGAGAAGATACATCCCGACCCGAGTGGCAGCTTTGCTCTCGTGACTAACTGGAGATCTGAATCTGGACAAGTCACTTTCCCACACTGAACCTCAGTCTCCCAATCTGTAAAACGAGAAGATTGGACTGCGTGAGCCAGGCATGCCACTTTATACACTACAGTCCTGTGAGGAGGCACTATTTCCTCCCATAGGTAGGGGGGAAAGAGGCTCAGAGAGGGGAAGTAGCTTGCTCAGGATTACACAGCCAGGAAGGGGCAGAGCAGGCTGTGTTCCTCTGTTCCTAATGCCCACTCCTCCACATTCAGTTGACACGAAGCACATGCTCAGTGTCTGATGCTGGTTGGTAAGAGAAGAGAAGGCTCAAATGGGCTGGGCTTGTCGGGGGGGCCTTCATGGAGGAAGCCGTCTTGAAAATGACAGAAGTTGAGAGAAAGGTCATTCCAGGTGGAAGAGATACAGTGTAATCGGAGATGCAGAGGCCAGAATTGTCCTGCCATGAGAAGTCGTGTCTGGATGACAGAGGAGTGGTGGGAGGTGGGGGTGGGTGTAGGAGGAGGGTGAGGTAGCTTCAACGTGATGCCCAGTCGAGTCATAGCAGGCTCTTGAGCAGAAGAGCAGCAGCAGGAGCATTGGGTTCTAGGAGGAAGAGTCAGCCATGGGATGCGGGCAGGATGCCTCATAGCTCCCCCTCTCCTCCTGGAGGAAGAGCCCCCCGGAAAAGCCCTCATTTATTCCAGAAGAATCCAAGCCCTGCTGCTTCATCTTCCACCCTCACTCACTGAGGCAGATAATTCAGAGAGTCATTTCAGCTGCTTGGAACAGCAGGGTTGATTTTGTGCTACCTGATTCTCTCGGTTGACCCTTACCCCATTTCCGCCAGGCCTCGCGCGAGCTGCTGGGCCCTGAGGGAGCTGCCCCTTGTGACCGGAGTTGAGCGGGTGCCGATATCAGTGGTGGCGTGGGAAGGCAGGCCAGCAGTCATGGCAGTGCCCCGGGGGCGCAGAGCGGAGTGCAGGGGTGAGCAGGGGCTTGGGCTTGGGTGGGTGGCTCGCCCACTGCTCAGGGAGCCTGTCTCTGCCCCGGTAGACCCGGCCCTGCTGACATTACCTGGATGTATTGGAAGGGTCTGTCTGGGGTCCTGCCATTTCCAGTAGTGTGTTGTGCTGGGGAAACCCAGAAGGAAGTTAGGGAGCCACAATGCACATGCCTAGACCGCTTGCTGGCCTTGACCCAGCCTTCCATGAAATGGCTCCTGCCGTAAAACTTGGCATGAAGAATGACCTTGAAGCTGGCCAGTCTCCCCTCCGGGGAACCCAAGACCTTTGTTCTGGGACACGGGAAGGGATGCTGCCCTTGGAGGTGCGCCTCAGGAGGCTGATGCCATGGGCATTGTACTAACTGCTGGTACGCCGTGTGCGGCTCTTACTGGGGTGATCATGCCCTCTCCGCTGGTGAGGAAACCGGTTCCCAGAGGGGGTTCCCAGGCCGTTCCTGTTCCACACTTCCTGCCTCGAAGGAGTTTTCAAACTTTTGCCATCACCCACTCGTATTAGAATCTTCTGGGCCATTCATCTTGCAGACTCCTGGGCAGCACCATGACCCCTTAACTCAGAATCCCTGAGGCCAGGCCCAGGAGCCTCTATTTTTAATAAACTCCTCTAGGAGATTCCTCCAGACACTGCAATGTCTTCACTTCCCCCACAAGGACCTGAGCCTAATGTCTGCAGTGAGGAAGGGTCTGGCGTAGACAGGGATTAGGGAAAAGCATGACATCGTCAGATAAGATGCCCAAACTCAGACATGGATTAGGACCCATGAAGTGGGGGCTGGGCTGACCCTCAGGAATGTGTTCAGACTGAGCTAAGCTTTCAGGAAAATTGGAAAGACCCCCAGACCCAGAGTCTGTCTGAGTTTAGCTTCACTGCACAAAGGCTGCCTTGGGAAAGCTGATATCGCAAGAAGAAACAGGAACTTAATACTTCAGAGGGGCCCAGGCAGCCACCCTGTGGAGACCCCACAGATCCCAAGGCTACAACCCAGGCCTGCTCACTCAACACCTGGCCAGGTGGGCCAGGCGAAGTCAGGGTGGGTCTTCTGGCTAAGCCGGGAGCATCATATATGCCGCCCCCCTCAACCTCTACCACCCGGAATAAGACTTGGCTTTCCCTGGAGGGAAAAGAGGGAGTCAAGGACCCCGTCTCTACTCGAGGTTTAACACCCCCTGCTGGAGGAGGGGAACAGGAGAGGGAGGAGGTCAGAGCCAGGACCACAGGCACTCTGGGGGCCCTGCTGGGACTGTAAGAGTCCAGTCTAAAATTCTGCAGATGAAAGATTCCAAGATTCTAAGATTGCAAGCCCCATGAGTCTAAGATTCTAACAGAAGGATTTCAGGTTTTTAAGATTCCATCACCCTAAGGGTCCATACTGAGAGTTCTTAAAACTTCATGTCCCATTGTTCCTCATTGGTCCCTAAACCTGAGGGCCCTCGCAGTGACAAGAGCACAAAGAGAGAGTGAGAGAGAGAGATATGGGGAGAAAAACAGCTAAAATCAAATACTAGCAACAGCTCCATTCTTTGAGTCAGAGATGGACCCTAGCAAGGGCCCAGGACCCTCCTTTTGAGTGTGATGTTGATTTTCTCTCCTGGGTAAGTGGCAGAATTGCCCATACCTGGCCCTCCCAGTGGCCAGTGGGGGGTGGGGGAGGAGGGGTGTCCCAGCTCAGCAAAGCCCTCACGAGGCCACAGTGCCTACTAGCTGGTGGGCAAGACAGCCTAGCTCAGAAGCCAAGTAGGGGTCCCAGTGGCTCCATTTGGGAGGGGACTTATTCGGGGGTGGAACATCCCAAATTCCTGCCAGAGAGGAAGGGTCAAGGCAAGGAAACTGCCCACCCACACCACCTTACTGTCCAGAGCCAGAGTCCTAACACTGGGCCACCATAGGGTCTTCCTACAAACCCCAGAACCAGGTGCCTTCCCACTAACACTTGGGATGCAGCGTCCGTGGCCACACCCCTGCCCGACTCCAAGGACCCTTCACCCTTTCCAAGGAGGCCACTGCCTATGGGATCTGAAAGGCCAAGGAGGTGCCTCTGGCTTGTCAGAATTCGTGGTCAGTCTGGCTGCCCTCCATTCGTGGACAGGGATTCTGGTGATCAGGGGGCACACAACTGAGCCCCTGAGGCCAGCCCAGGGCAGGCCTGGCACGGACACTCCCTGGCAATTAGCCTCTTTGGACTCCAGAGAAGAGTAATTGCTGGTTGATCCTGCCCAGCCCAAAGTCCTAATCACAGCTGCTATTTCTTGAGTGCCAACAATGTGACAGGAACCACACTTAACTTTTTATACACGTTGTCTCTGAGACAGGTGCCATGAGAATTTCCATTCCACGACTAGGAAACTCAGAGACGTGTATGGTGGCTCTCCCAGGTCACAGAACCAGCCAATGGTCTCTGACCCCAGGATCTGCCCTCATGAACACTATGCTATGCTGCTACCAGTGGTCCCCACTCAGCCCCACCCTCTGTCAGACCCTTTGGCAATCAAATCCAGATCCCCGGAGGGCACTCTGTTCAGGGCACATTTTCTTTGACCATGGCCTCCTGGAGCCACTGGCAGAGCCATGGGTGGTGGAGTGAGTATTTGGACTCCTCCCTCCAGGTCCCAGGTGTCCACCCCAGCCTGGACCATGCAGAGCTCTCAACCGGGGACCAGAGTGTCTGGCTGGGTTTCACAGAACCCTGTTTCCTTTGGTCATGAACGTGGGTTTTCCTGACAACACTGGGGTGTTGGGAAGTGATGTGGCTGGAGTTCTAAAGGCTGTGGGTTGGACCCGGTTCCTCCAGCCCCCACTGCTGTGACCAAGGAAATCCCACCAGCTGTGTCCATGAGTGACCCTGATCCTGTTACTCCAATGCCTTTGTAGGAGTATTTTTAGCAAAACCTTTTTTTTCCAAAATAAATGTGAATTGTAAAAATTATTGCTCTGACTCATTGTTCATTTGTTTGTTTTCCCACTGAGGTTCCCAGGGAACAAATGAGTACCCTTAAATGTTTTAGCAGAGTTTTGAAGCATGACTAGGAGTTTTCCAGGGCTAAGAATGGAGCTAGTCCAGGGCTAGGACTAGAATTGGGATCGGGGTGGGGATTGGTCCTGGGCTGGAGTACAGTGTTAAACTGGAGCAATACTAAGAACATGTGCTCATGTTTAAGATTTTTGAGGTCTGCCACCGGGAATCCTAGCCTTGGAATCGCAACTCTGCCATTTGTTAGCAATGTGTCCTTAGAGCGGTTGTATAACTGCTCTAAGCCTCATTTTCATGTCTGTAAAATGGGGCAATAAAACCAAACACCTAGAGTATAGTGAGAATTAAATGGGGTGGAGGCTGGGAAGTCCTGAGCACTCACAAATGTCAGCTGTTAGGATTTGCTGGGCGGGAAGCAGGGTCTGTGTCTGTCCTACACTCTGCAGGACAATGCCTGACCCACAGTAGACTCTCCATAAACATTTGTCAGATAAATGTCAGTTGAAGTTCTGCTAAGAAAAAAAGAAAAGGCCAGCAGGAATTCAGAGAGGGGTCATAGTCAAATACATTCGGCAAACTCTGGACTTGGGCGATCTGACCAGACTTCTTTACTTCAGGGTACTGCAGAGCCTTAACTATGTGAAAAGGGCTCATCTAATAAGGTGTTATCATTTGCAGCATTTCCTATTCTGGAAGGAGCATTTCATAAAACCAGTGTTCCCGGGAGCAGACTTGGAGAACCAGCGCTTAGGTAATGCTCTGGGGATTAGAGGAAGAGCAGTGCTGTGGCTGAAGTCGGGCGGGAGCATGATGGGGTCGCAGGCCAAGGGAATGGGATCTAGGAGGCTGAATTTGATTCATTCATTCTAGGCGGCAGTTACCCAGGCACAGACATAGATTTTTTAAAAATCGTCCATTTTCAAGAATGGGTGGACGGGGAAAGGCTCACTGAGGTGACAGGCAAGTAAACATCGGAGGGAAGGGAACAGCGAGTGGCTCGCTAGAGTAGGAACCGTGCAGGCAGGACAGCAGGAGCAAAGGCCAACGGACACCTGGCATGTTCAAGGAGCAGCGAGGAGGCCAGAGAGAACAAGAGAAGAGTGGGGAGAACCAGGGTCCTCTGCAGGCCGTGATAAAGACTTTGGCTCTTCTTTGAAGGAGATGAAAGCCCTGGGGTGTTGGAGTACACAAGTACTGTGATGTGACTTTTAAAAGGATCATTCTGGGTGTTCTGTAGAACGGTGGCTGGGAGTAGATCAGTCAGGGTTCTCCAGAGGAACAGAACCACCAGGATATGTATTAAGAGATTTATTTCAAGGAATTGGCTTACATGATGCGGTGGACAAATCCAAAGTCTGTAGGGAGGCTGAGAGGCTGGAAACTCTCCGGCAGGAGCCGCTGCTATATTCAGAGGCAGATTCCTTCCTCCTTAGAAACTGCAGTTTTGCTCTTATGGCCTTTCACTGATTAGATGAGGTCCACCCAGGTTATTGATGGTAATCTCCTTTACTTAAAGTTCACAGATTGTGCGTGTTAACCACATCTACAAAATACCCACACAGAACCTGGATGAGTGTTTGAATAACAAGTATTTTAGCCTCATCACATTGACACAGAAAACTAACCATCACAGGGAGTAAGGGTGGAAGTGGGGAGACAGGAAATCACTATAATAACCCCAGAGGGAGAGAATGGTGTCTTGGAAATGGGCGGAAGAGCAGAGGTGGCGAGAAGGGATTGGATTATAGACTCGGTGTGAAGGGAAAGCCAGCACGACTTGTGGATGGAATGAAGGTGAGAGAAAGCAGGGATCCAGGAGTCTGGCCTGTCCAACAGCAAAGACAGAGCTGCCACTAATTGAGATGGGCAGACTACAGGAGGAACTGGTCTGGGGCAAGACTGACAGTTCCGTTTTGGACATAAGGCAGAGATGCTTCCTAAACATCAAGTAGGCAGTTGGACACAAATCTGGAGTCAGTGGAGTAGCCAGGGGTAGACATACAAATTAGGGAGTCCAGGGTTTGGCCAGGGAAGTATGGTAAAGCCAGAAAGGAACAAAGAGACAATGGCAATGACCCAGGGACCCAAGCTGTATAGACAATGCGATACCACCAAATACCTATTCAGAGTGTTAAGTCTGTTAAGACAAGCTACAGACTAGAACATATTTGCAAACCAGAAACAAGTATCTAGAATATGTAAAGAACTCTCAAAATTCAACAATTTCTTAAGAATACAATCAAGAAATGGGAAAAAGACATAAAGACACATTTCACTGAAGAGTATATATAGATGGCAAAAAAGTACATGAAAAGGTATCCAACAATATTCATTATTAAGAAATTACAATTACAAAAATAATAATAGTGACAATCCAAAATGCTAGTACAGATGCAGAGAAACTATATACGTATATAACTATATGTGTGTGTATATGTATATACAGAGAGAGATATCACTCATCTATGGCTGATTGGAATGTAAAATAGTACAGCCACTCTGGAAAACAGTTCATTAGTTTCTTAAAAAGCAAACAAAAACAAAACAAAACAAAACCCTACCATATGGCTCATCAGTTGCACTCCTGGGCATTTGTCCCAGAGAAATAAAAACTTATGTTCACGCAGATACCTGTAAACAAACGTTCATAGCAGCTTTCTTCATAATAGCCTAACACTGGAAATAAGCCAGACATCCTTCATCACATGAATGGTTAAATAATCTGTGAGGCATCCATACCATGCAACTATTTACTCTACAACAAAAAGAAAAAGACTATTGATACATGCAACCACTTGAAAATCTCCAGAGAATTATGCTGGGTGAAAAAAAATCCCCTCAAATTACATATTATGTGACTCCATACATACACTAGTCTTGAAATGACAAAATTCCAGAAATGGAAACCAGATTGGTGGTTGTTAGGAGCTCAAAAAAGGGTTGCATTGATAAGCAAGGGGGCGTGGCTAGAAAAGGGCAAGAGGGATCCTTGTGCTGATAACAATGTTCTCTGTCCTGACTCTTATCAACGTCAATAACTTGCTTATGATATCGTACTATAGTTTTGCAAGATGTTTCCATTGTTGGAAACTGGGTTAACGGTACACTGATTATTTCTTTCAACTGCATGTGAATCTACAATTACCTCAAAATATAAAGTTTAATTATTTAAAAGGCATGCAAAATACAGGCTTAAATTTTGTATTAGATCCAACAGGTATAAAATTCATGAAAATTTTAAAACTTCTGCTCTTTACCAAAAGACACCATTAAGAAACTGGAAAGGCAAACCAAAGACTGAAAGAAAATACTTGGAATCCCGGGTCTGACAAAGCACTTGTATCCAGAGCATATAAAGAACTTTTACAATATGAGCAACACAATACAATTAAAACCACAGTGAGATAGGACTTCACAGCCGATAGCATGCCTAAAGTTGGAAAGGCTGACAATGCTGTTTTTTGTTTGTTTGTTTGTTTGTTTGTTTTTGACAATGTTTTTACAAAGATGTGGAGTAAAATAAATGTCTTGTAATGTTGGTGGAAATGTAAAGTAGGACAGTTCTTTGGAAAACCACATGGCTTATCTAGATATTTACCAAAAGAAATGAAAAGACATATACAGGAATGCTTTTTCATAATAGCCCAAACCTAGAAGCAACCCAAATGTCCATCAACAGATGAACGGATAAGCAAATTTCACCCATAGAGTGAAATGCTACTTAGCAATAAAAAGGAACAAACTTTTGACACACACAAAGATATGGGTGAACCTCAAAAACATCATGCTGGGGGCGCCTGGGTGGCTCAGTCGGTTAAGCCTCCGACTTCGGCTCAGGTCAGATCTCACGTTCATGGGTTTGAGCCCCGCGTCAGGCTCTGTGCTGACAGCTAGCTCAGAGCCTGGAGCCTGCTTCCGGTTCTGTGTCTCCTTCTCTCTCTGCCCCTCCCCCTCTCATGCTCTGTCTCTCTCTGTATCAAAAATAAATAAAACATTTAAAAAATTTAAAAAAAATAAAAATAAAACATCATGCTGAGGTGGGGGGGTGGAGGAGACATACCCAAAAGACTACACTGTATGATTCCATTTATTTGAAATTCTAGAACAGGCAAAACTAATCTATTGTAATAAAAGTAGATAAGTGGCTGGGTACAGGGAAGGGGACAGCAAAAGGACAGGAAAGAAGTTGGGGGGGGTCGACAATGGAAATTTCCTATATCTTGATTAGAGTGAGCATAAGTATTTGTCAAAATCATGGACCTGTACCCTGATGATGTGTGTATTTCATTTTATATAAATTAAAACTTCAGTAGGGTTGATTTTTGTGTACAAAGACAAAATACAAGCCCAAAAGGACTCTGTCAACTTGCTCTGAAAGTTTCTAAATGTTTACTCTAACCTTCTGTACTTAACTCTTCTACCCCATGGATAAGGTACATTTCAAAACCCAGCGGTGGTCCGCGGACCACGCTTTGAGTAGCAAAGGCCCTACCCCACTTTGCCAACACAACACGGGTTCTCTAACACATCTCCCCAGCTCCACCTTCCAAATGTAGATGGGAAAGCCAGCAGGCCAGTAAAGGGGGAGCTCCGGACAGAGCCCCCGGTCACTGGGTCTTGAATACGGGCTTGCGCTGCAGCCGCAGCACCCCGTAGGTGTTCAGGCCTGGCACGTCGAAGCCGGGGGACAGTCCATGGCGGTCCAGGGGGTAGAAGTTGACCAGCTGCCCGTGCTGGGCCTCCAGGGAGAGCCAGGCGTCGCCAAGCGGCAGCGCGCACGGGAACTCGCGGGCCACGTGCAGTTGGAAGACGCGGCCGCGCAGGTGACGCAGCGCCAGCGTGCGGAACGCGGGGGGCACCAGCGCCTCGACGCGGGGCCCGAACTGGCGCAGGCGCAGCTCGCCTTCTGGCCCGGGGCGCACCTCGTAGAAAGTCTGATTGGCGAAGGTGAAGTAGCCCACGAAGGGGCGCGCGCTGGGCGGCGGGGCGGGGCTGGGCTCCGACTCGCGTAGGGCCCTCTCCATGGCGGGCAGAAGCACGTCGTAGGCCTGTGCCACCAGGTCGCGACCAGGTGGCCGCGGCCCAGCCAGGAGCAGCACGAGGCTCAGGCGCAGCGGCGGCACCAGGGAGAAGGTGGCGGCGTAGCCATCCAGGTCGCCGTCCTTGCGCACCACGCGGTAGCCCCTCTGTGCGTGGAACTCCCACGGTGTGCCCGTCTCGTTGGCGAAGTAGGCGCCCGAGCAGGCCAGCAGCGGTGCCAGCAGGGTCTTGGCCGCGTCGGACCGCAGGAGCTGGGGCCCGCTGCCCAGGAGCGCCATGGCCAGCTTGGCCAGGTCTGCAGGGGTGGAGTACATCTGGCCGGACGGCCGGTACCAGCCCAGGTCGTAGAGCGGCGCCGGCCGCCCACTGCCGTAGAAGCCAGCTGCCAGGCGGGCGCGCACTGCGGGCGTGAGATCGAAGCCCGTGTCCTCCATGCCCAGCGGTTCCAGCACGTTCTTCAGGATCCAGTGCTGGTAGTCACCCTGGACAGTGTGCGCTGCCAGGACATGGGCCAGAAGCGAGAAGGCCAGAGTGCTGTAATGGCACCTGGAAGAGAAAGGGTAGAAACTGCGATGTGGCCTTGAATGAGTGCCTCCAGGCCCTGAAGGGCCCTGCCCCACCTGCTCAGACCGAAATGCCACCAGAGTTTCGTGGCCACTGGGTGGGGTTGAGAAGGAACCTGCTTCACTGCATCCCAGGCCGTCAGACCCCACAGAGACTCCAGAGACCATTGAATACAAGCCACTATCCTACATCTGGGAAGACTAAGGACCGGAGAGGGGCAGAATTGCCCAGAGTCACACAGCAACTTGGGGAAGAGTTGGACACAGCCACGCACCTGGAAAAGCGGTATGACATATCTTATTGGTCTATACTTTAGTATGATTTATTGTATCAAATGGAAAACTAGAGCCCTGGGGTACCTAGCTGGCTGGGTCTGTTAAGCATGAGCCTCTTGATTTCAGCTCAGGTCATGATCTCATGGGCTCAAGCAGCACAGATCCTCCTTGGGGTTATTTCTCTCCCTTGTTCTCTGTCTCTGCCTTCCCCCTGCTCGCTCACTCTCTCTCTCCCCCCCTCTCTCTCTCTCTCAAAATAAATAAGTAAAACTTTAAAAGAATGTTCACTGTTCACTCACAAGAATGCACACTACATGAGGAATAGTTTGGTTGTATTTGCTGCCTGCTGTTTCTCAATAGGTAGGTGTGCTATCTCGGTTGAGTAGATGCTCAATAAAAGTTGAGTTGGTGAATCAACAGAATCCAGGGTTCACACAGAACTGAATCTGGGCTCAGCTTCCCCCTGCCCTGTGCCAGGTTGTCTGGGCGTGCCCTCCCAGCTCGGTGACTCAGATGACTCAGAGGTGTCCCCTCTGGCGGTTCCTAATGCTGGTGGGGCCTCAGACACCCCTCACCTGGTTCCCGGGTCTGCCACCAGCACATCGTCCTTGAGCAGGCTCAGGGCCTCCTGGGTGCTGCCCCTCCACAGCAGCGAAGTAGAGCGGAGCCTCCTGGGCAGCCCTGGGGAGGAGCAGAGATAAGAACTGCTGGGCGGGCTGAAGGAGGGATAGTCAGCCCCGGATGCACCCCTCCCCCACCTTCCATGCAATGAGAGATAATGACCCCAAAATCACTTAAAAAAAAAAGTCTACCATGGACTCTGATCCTGCCTGTGTTTTATTGGGCAAGTCCCTGAACCTCTCTGAGCCCCAGAGCCCTCATCTGTACCATAAGGGAAATAATTTAATTTCCTACATCATAGGGCTCATGTGAGGATCAGGTGAGATGAAATGCCTAACTTGGGGCCTGGTCATAGTAACTGCTCAAAAAATAATTGTTATCATCAACCCATAGAAGTTTGATTCCATAAAATTGTTGAGGTCTGTTCCCAAACAGGTTTTGCAGAACTGGCTTCTCTGACCACTTGGAATTTTGTGTTTATGGGATGTGACAAGTATTGGAAGGATTACAGGCCTGGGATTCTCTCCATCCCTCTACTCAGCAGTCGTTTTCAAGCATCCCATTTTGTTCCAGGTACTGTTCTGGGTCCTGGGCATTCAGTAATGTGAACAAAATAAAGTCCTCGCCCACATGGAGTTTCCATTCTAGTGATAAACAAATACTCATGCTGTGGAGAAGAATAATTGCATGTAAGAAGGGAGGGATGGTTATTTTATACGAGGTGAGCAGAGGACGGCCTCCCAGGGACCCTTGAGCAGGAGGGAGCTGGAGGGGGGGAGGGGGAGAGCCAAGCACCGGTGTGAGGAGAGAATGCGCCGTGCAGAGAGAACAGCAAGTGCGGAGGCCCCAAGGCAGGAGTGTCTTGGCATGTTTGAGGACCAGTGTGGAACAGCCAGTGTTGCTGAAGAGGAGGGGGAAGGGGAAGATTTTGGAGGTGAGAGATACTGGGGCTGCAGGCAACAGGTACCATGGGGTGCTGGAAGGACTTGGCCTTCTCTCTAAGTGGGATGTGGCCACTGCTGGGGTCGTGAGCAGAGGAGGGATGAAATCCGACATATATTGTATCAGGGTTGCTTTGGTTGCTGTTCGAAAACAGACTTTGGGGGCCAGTGGCAGAAGCAAGGAAGCTATAAGGAAACTTGAAAAATCTGCATTTTATTCATGGTGGCTGGGACTCAGGACCTGGTAGTGGTTGGATTCTGGGTGTATTTTGAGTGCAGAGCCAACAGAATTTGCTACTGGAGAGGACATGGAGGGTATGAGGATTGGAAGTATCAGGGGTGACTCAAAGGCTTTTGGCCTGAGCACCTGGGAGATGGAGTCCTGGGTCCTGGCGTAAGTTCTGACTCTGACCCTTCTTGCTGTGTGGCCACAAACCATGTACTTTACCTCTCTGAGCCTCTACTTGTTCATCTTTAAATGGGCTGGTTTCCCTGGGAGGTGTTACAAGGCTTACCTCAGAGAATGAATGAAAAGCTCCAAGAACAGGAAACAGCTCTAGATTACAGCGAGAGTCAATCTTAAAAGACATTGAGAGCCTAGAACAGAGTCATTCAGGCAGCCATTGGCTCAGCTGGCCCCTGGGGACTGGAGAAGACATGTAGGATATTTTAAAACTAACCAAGCACCCTGGGTGTGGATGAAGAAGTCCACAACACACCTCTGGAGGGAGCCCTGGAGTCACAATTATAACAGGTGGATTTCACGGGATGCAGGAAGAGCCTAAGTAAGCCTGAAGACTCCTTACCTGCATGGCCCCTTCCAAGGCCTGTATCTAATTTTGAATTTTTAATAATATATTCTCCAAGAGGACCCCCATAATCATATCCACATCAGGCCTGCTAAACCTACACCTAACCCTGGCTAAAATAACCAAAGCTGCCTTGACAAGTACCTGCTGTGTGCCAGGAGCTCTAAGTGTTTGCACTCATGAGCTCATTTAATCCCCAGTAATATTATTACTGTATTATTGTATTGTATTATTATTTGTATTACAAACCACAGTCATTTCACAGAGGGGAGAAATGAGGCTCTGAGAAGTTCCCTGAGTTGGCCGAGGTCACACATTGGGGAGAAGGCAGAGCTGGAAGTTCAGTGCTCATGCCCTTAACCATCAGGCCACCTTCCTCCAAGAAGAGGGATCTGGTGCTGCCTGAGCTGCTTCAGGAGGCTCTGTCCTCTCTCTGAGCCTCGGGGATGCCACCTGGGCTCGGGAGTCATCATCAGCCACGTCTATTGGCTGAGACCTCAGGCCTTTGGAAATGATGAAATGGCAGGAGAGGCTGGTGTGGCTCAGTCAGTTAAGCATCCGACTTCAGCTCAGGTCATGATCACATAGCTCGAAGGTTTGAGCCCCACGTCGGACTCTGTGCTGACAGCTCGGAGCCTGGAGCCTGTTTCAGGTTCTGTGTCTCCTCTCTCTCTCTCTCTCTGCCTCTTCCTTGCTGTCTGTCTCTTTCTCTCTCTCAAATAAACATTTAAAAAATTTTAATGGCTGATATATGTATGTTTATTTAGTATACATAAATATAAATAATATGTACGTTACACATTCTTATACATATTCATTCATACACATGTGCACTATGTGTGTGTATTATTTTATTTATTCATAAGGTAGCATATAATATATGCTGTTTGAGCTTTTCCCCCATTTAATACTGTATCTTATTCCATCTCCATACATAGAGAACATTATTCCCCTTTTTCCTAAGGCTACACGTTATTTGACTATAGCTGTGCTACAGTTTATTTAGCCACTCCCCTACTTATAGACATGTAGGTGTTTCCGTCTTTTGCTATCACAAACAGCACTGCAGTGAATGCATGCACACCTCATGACACACATGTGTGAATATATCTGTAAGAGAATTTCCTAGAAGGGAATTGCTGAGCCAAAGGATATATACATTGTTACCAGTTGCCCCCCATCCAGCTTGCACCAATGTGAATTCCCACCACTGATGTATAAGAGGGTCTAGTTCACCATAACCTTACCAGCCCAGTGCACCCACCATTTTGGCCTTTGCAAGGGAAAAATGTCTCTCAGTGGTTTTAATTTGCATTTATGTTGTTATGAATGAGGTTGAACATCTTCTAATATGTTTTCATAGTCTTTTTTTTCTTTTTTCTTTTTAACATTTATTCATTTTTGAGACTGAGAGAGGCAGAGGCTGAGTGGGAGAGGGGCAGAGAGTGTGGGAGACCCAGAATCCGAAGCAGGCTCCAGGCTCCGAGCTGTCAGCACAGAGCACAACCTGGGACTTGAACTCACAGACCGCAAGATCATGACCAAAGCTGAAGTTGGACGCTTAACCAACTGAGCCACCCAGAAGCCCCTGTTTTCATAGTCTTAAGGGCCGTTTGTATTTTCTTTCCTGTAAATTGTCTATTCTGTTCCTATTCTTCACCCGTTTTTCTGTTAGGTTCTTAGTCTTTGTATTGCTTTGTACAGAATCTTTGTATACTGAGGGAAATTGTCTTCATCATAGAATTGTGTGTAAATATTGACTTGTTCTTGAACTAATAAGAAGATCTTGACTTTCAGCCTGCCAGCTGATGTTGACTTGTGCCCTGATCTAAACGCACAGATTTCACCTCAGCTTTTCCCTCACCAGATCCTCCTGGTCCTGGCCCACCATCCAGGGCAGGTGAATGGGAGGGGTGGCCGGCCTGGCCGCACCAAAACCTGCTGCTCAGTTCCCATGCCTGAAATGGTTTGGGTTGAGCTGCAGAAATTCAGGGCTGCTCACCCGAGAGCTGGCTGGCCATCCTTCGGAGGGTGACAGGCGAAGGCCTTGGGGCTGGGCCCACCTCCTCCAGCTCATCCATCAAGCTCTGTTGTTCAGGGGCTGATGCCATGCCCAGCGGGTTGTTAATGGTGAAGGTGCTGGCATACCGCTCCAGAGGGTCATCTAGAGAGGCTACGGTGCCCTCCTCCCACAGCCGGTACAGCATGAGGACTGGAAAGATCTTCGAGATGCTGGAGATCCTGACAGGGTGCAGAGCACGTGCAGTTGGCCTCACACCCTCTGTCCTGCACCCCAGGCCCCAACTTTCTGATGCTCTAGGAAGCACTGAGTCCACCCTGATTCAGTGTCTCAGATGGAAGTTCACCAGTCCCTGTCGAACTGCCTTTGGGATGTTCCAGAAAACAGCACAGTGGGAGGGGGACACTCTTGAGCACCTACTCCATGCCAGGCCTTAACCCAGGCCCTTCCCATTCTGGGACAGACGTAGGTTGGGATCAGATACCTCTGCCTCTCACTAGCTGAGTGGTCTTGAGCAAGTACCAGATCTTTCTCAGATTCTGTTTCATTGTCCATTTCACAGGTTGTGGGAAAGACCGGGCAAGATTGGGCATATAAAGTGCTTGGCAGCATCCCTGGCGGGTAGGTAGGAAGTGTTCAGGAAGTGATAGCAAATGCAGTTGTGAGCCCGTGCTGGGCACGTGCAGTGTGAATGGAACCTCCGTGATCCTCAGTGTCTCTGGGAGTGAATTTTGCATTGTCAGCTTTGAGGATCCTGCAGGCAGCACCGAGAGGGGAGACTCTGGGTATGCAGCAGAGGGTCCCAGGTTTCTTCCATCTGGACCACTGCTGCCAACTGACAGGGCCCTGGGACAAGGGCCCAGGAACTGGTTACAGTTCCTTTGTGACACATAGTGCGGAGTGGGGGATGGGACGCAGGGAGCATTTTCTAGTTAGGTTCTGGGCTAAAGGCTCTCCAGAAGGGATTCCTTCCTGACCTATTACCTGTGTGGTGTGATTTGGGGCACTCTCTGGTCCCCTCTGGAACTCAGTCTCCTCATCTATAAAATTGTCAGGACTTAATAAAGGGCCCTGGCAGCTTGGACCCCCAGAGATTATTCTCTAGAGTCTCCCTACCTCCTAGGTCTCCCTTGTCCTCCCTTCCCTTGCCTCCCTCCACAGACCCCCCAGAGGTCACCCAGCTGACCGGTACATGGTGTACTCATTCGGGGGCCCAGAGGTCGGGTCTGATCCATTCTTCTTCCCGAAGTTCCCGGTCCAGAGCACGGTATCATTGTGGATGACAACTGCAGACATGGCAGCCAGGCCCGGGGCAGACAGCGCCTGACGCAGGATCCTGTCCACCTTGGAGGACAAGAGCAGGAGGCCCGGAGTGCCGGTGCAGACACACCCCTCTGGTCCCGCATGCCCCGCCCATTCCCACACCACACCCTGCACACAGTGCCCCCTGCCTGGATCCCTCCATTCTCAGCCTGTTGCGGGAGCCTCCGGACCTCAGGTTCTCAAAACCCCTGGGATGCGACCCCCACCCCAGTTAAGACTAGAGCAGCTCCTCTCAATTTTTTTTTATATAGGCCTTCCTCATAAGATATTTTTTAATTTTTTTTACCATTCATTTTTAAAGATAGAGGGCAAGTGGGGAAGGGGCAGAGAGAGGGAGACACAGAATCCAAAGCATGCTCCAGACTCTGAGCTGTCAGCATAGGGCCCAGCGTGGGGCTTGAACTCACAAACTGCTTGATCATGACCTGAGCCGAAGTCGGACGCTTAACCAACTGAGCCACCCAGGCGCCCTAAGATTTTTGTTCAAAGAAACATTTCTTTGGGAAGATGTAAAAGGAGGGAGGCGTTAAACTACTGATGTAGTTGAATCCTTGTCTGCTGCCCTAGAAAACCTCAAAAAGGCCTGGTTTGACCCCTCAGTGTTGAAGGATTCACTATAAAGGGTCCCTAGGCCCTCTTGGAACATTTATTAAAAAGACATTGTTTTCAATAGTGAATGGTGACAATGATAACAGCCAAGGTTATAGGACATTTGCTACATGCCAGGCACAATATAAAGTGATTTTCATGCATTGTCTCATTTAATCCACATAACAAGCCAGTGCTAATTTCCCCCTGCTTTACAGAGGAGAAGACTGATGCTATGAGATGTGAAGTGCTTGCTCACGTGGGTAATGGTGAGTGGAGTCAGGATTAGGACCCCAGGCTAACCCCAGCCCCAGGCCCTAATTAACTGCCAGAGCGCCTTACCGCGTGATTTTACAGATCCAGAATTGAGCTCTGTCCGTGTGTGGTTTCTACCCTGGCACCGACTTTGGCTCTCTGTGCCTCAGTTTCCTCCTCTGTAGACAGGGGTTCACAAGGCATTCGTATCAAGAAGCTACCGTGTACGAGGTGCCCACTAGACAGCGGCTGGGGTTACTGTTGCTCTCTCTTGTTTTAATTACTGCGACCCTGGAGCCTCATAGCATTCTTTCGCTCCTTCTCCTCACTAAAGCTTTCCAGGTACTTGCAGACAGTGATGGTGTCTCCATGTTGGCCCGTGCCTTCCCGTACATGGACGCACCAGCCTCCTTCCCTTCAACTGTTCCTTGGATGTCCGTTTCACATCCCTCCACCGTGCTGCTGCGTGCACACTTCCGACCGTGTTTCATTTGTCTGCATGTCTCCTAAGGTGAGCGAGCTGGCCGACAGCCCCCTCCAGCGTCAGGCCATCATGCAGTGGTAAGAACTGTCTAGCGGGATGTGTGTATTTATTACATTGCAGTGGCCTCTGTGATATGGGCTAGGTCCTCCTCCCCTACCTCACCTTCCTCCCTCCCCCACCTGTGGCCCCAGCAGCCTGAATTTCCTCGTGGCTCTCGGTGTGTGCCTTGCACTCCCTCTGCTGCCTCTGAACCTATACACGTGCTGGTCCCTCTATCTGGAGCACACACTTCCCTCCCCCAGGTCCCTCACTGTATAGAATGCACATCACCTGGGTGTCTCCTATTTGATCACATCTCAGTTTAGACACCATTCCTGGGGTGTCTGAGTGGCTCAGTCCATTAAGCGTCTGACTTTGGCTCAGGTCACGATCTCACTGCTGTGAGTTCGAGCCCCGTGTTGGGTTCTGTGCTGACAGCTCACAGCTCAGAGGCTGGAGCCTGCTTCAATTTCTATCTCCGTCCCTTTTCCTCTCCCCAGCTCATGCTTGCTCTCTCTCACTCCCTCTCTCTCTTTCTCTCTCTGTCTCTATCTCTCTCAAATAGGAAATAAAAAACATTAAAAAAAATTAGACACCATTCCCTCCAGAAGCCTTGCCCGACCCCAAAGCCAATTTCTTTGTGCCCCACACAAACATCCCCTATCCTCACTCATACCCCTGTATTAGAGATGTTACTTGTCTCGACTATGCCACTACGTCCAGACTAGTAGCATCCTGAGGTATCTTCTTCCTTCTGTGTCCTGGTGCCTAGCCCAGAGTAGGCACTCAAAGATTGTATGTTGAATGCACGAATAAATGTCACTGCCAGCACATGGAACGTGCCCCCCCACTTCGTCCCCAGGCCAAGCACACATACCCAGTTCTCTCTGGGGTCATCACTGACCTTTTCCAGGGCCTCCTTCAACACAGGGAGGGGGTGGGCCAGCGGCACGGGCTCAGGGTGCCGGGGACATATCCTCACAGGGGCAGAGGCCACCTCTGGTCCCAAGGAACCTAGAGGGAGTATCACATGGTGAGTGGGGGGCAGAGATCAGGGTAGGAGTCTAGGGATCATCCTAGAGGATGTGGGAAGGTGGCAGCAGAGGCCAGAGCCATGCCTCGGGGCCGCCCTCCCAGCTGGCAACAGCCTCACCAGGGGACAGATTGCCGGGCACAGTGACCCGCCCCAGGGGCGTCTGCCTGGGAGAAGAAGGGGTAGCCGTACACCCACCGCCTGACGCTTAGGCAATGGCTCCTGGTTGGCAGCCCTTCTGTCTTGTAGGACCAGCTTCCTCCCTCCATGTAGTCAGCAGAGTTAGAAAAGTTCCAGCTCCTTGGGGCAGGCTCAACCATGTCTGTCTGTCTGTCCACCTCTGTTTCTCTAGTTCAGATTATATGTTTGGGTGGACAAGTGGACCTGGGCAGCAGACCTACATCATAGGGACAATGCCTCTGTCACCAGAGCCGTACGTCCGGGAGATCAGGTCAAAGTCCCATTCTGCGCTGGTCCAGATGTATGGCTTCTCTGGAGCCTCTGGGGAGAAGGTGTGGGCCCTGGCAGGACAGGGTTCCGGCTGAGAGGTCATCGCATGGGCCCCAGAGCTCCCCTCGTCCTCGAAGAACAGTGTAGGGTCATGAGGGTCGAAGCGCCCCGAGGAGCTGCGCGCTTCTCCAGTCCTACCCAGAACCGAGAGGGGCCTCTCTGCAGGAGGCTCGCCATGGCCATCAGTTCTTCCAGCTCCTCCCACCTCTCGAGGCGTGCGGGCCTTGTGACTTTGTCAGGATAGATTGATTGTGCGCCTTCCAAAATCAGGCCTTAGTCAGCCTTTGCTCTCTGGGAACAGTGCCCTCCCCCCCCCCCCCCCCCCCCCCCCCCCCCCCCCCCGTGGACAAGACTGGGGTAGAGGCCTTGAGAGCAGGTGTGTAGGTGGAGGGATTTGCCCGGGGGACTTGCCCCCTGCATTGAAAGATCCCAGGTTAGGCCAGCAGCAGAACTGGCAGCAAGCCCACAGAATCATGGCAAGTAAGAAACGGCTTTTTTGAAGCTAGTAGGACTGGGGGGAGGGGTGTTGTTGCTCAGCATCGAGTAACTGAAACAGTCCCAAACAGAGAAATTCCAAACCATAAGGAAGATCCCTCAAGAACTCCATGACATAGGTTTAACCATCGGAGTAGGGAGCTCTTGGCCAAAACCTAAGGTTTGCTCAGCCTGGGACTCAGGCAGGGCTGGTGCCCACAGCCCTGCGCTCACATGCACGTGCACAGGGGCGCCTGAGTGGCTCCGTAGGCTGAGCCTCTGACATTGGCTCAGGTCATGAACTCACGTTTGGTGGGTCTGAGCCCTGCATGGGGTTCACTGCTCTCAGTGAGGAGTCCGCCTCAGATCCCCGTCCCTCTCTCTCTGCCTCTCCCGTGCTCGCACACTCTCTCTCGAAAATAAAACCCTAAAAAATATGCATGTGCACAAAGAGTCACCTGGAAATCTTAAAATGCGTATCTGATTCAGTAGATATGGGGTGGAGCCAGGGTGTCCTCATTTCTAACAGCCTCTAGGTGGTGCCCATGTGAGGGAGAGGACTCAGATCCCCGCGGTCAGTGGACCCAAGTAGGTCCATGAACTGTTTGTTTTTCATTTGTGACAAATTAAGTACAAAATTTGAGCACATGCAGATAGAAACTTCTATAGCAGTTTGATGCAGGAATTTTGTGTGGAATCTTAAAACTTGGGCTTCTATTTTGTAGTCCTTTTTTTGTTTTCATTTAATTTCATTTGTATGTATTTACAGTAATACTGGTCCGCTTTGGGTTAGTACTTTGACAGTTTGAGAAGCACGGTCCTATAGGACAGACTGACCTGCCTGCTTGAAGACGGTTTGCCTGAGGGACCGGGAAGCCCCTGATAAAGGAATTTCCCCTAGAAGGAACGGGCTGAGGTGGGAGAGGAAAAAGCCAGCAAGAAAATAAAAGGAGCCATTTTTGCAAAATGTGTCTGTGGGACTTTGGGAGCCCAGGCCAGCTCCTGGAGCCTCGAGCATCCGTAACACAGGAGGCCTGGAGAGAGACATTCTCCCCAGCTTTAGCAGAGGACTGGGATTCTGGATGATCCAGGTTGAGGGTTCAGCGGTGGCTATGGCAACAAAGGGCCTGGTGGACCTTACCAGCAGTGGGAGCTCACTAGCCACGCCTTCACCAGCCCAGGATGGAGAGGCTCCAAGAAATGGCAGCTTCTGTCCATGGAAACCTCGTTGTCCCTCCCAGGGTTTTAGATATAGCTGGGGCAAGATCTTTAAAGGGGTGGGGGGGGTAGGGCCTGGAGAT
The DNA here is from genome assembly GCF_006229205.1 of Suricata suricatta. Taxonomy (NCBI): domain Eukaryota; kingdom Metazoa; phylum Chordata; class Mammalia; order Carnivora; family Herpestidae; genus Suricata; species Suricata suricatta. Next base: position 125,280,570 of record NC_043707.1, on the reverse strand, counting down.
CCTACTGTGGGGGCTGAAGATCAGGCAAGAGAAACCCTATTTGTACTTACTGGGAGACCCTGAGTTTTACAGACTGGGGGGTTTAAGGAAGCCCCAGTGGCATTAGGATCCCCATTTTATTATACACAAGGGCATCAAGACACAAGAAAGGCCGCATGAGTGGTCCAAAGATGCACATCTAGTGAGAGTTGGAGTCAGAATGAAGGCCAGAGCTCCTGAGTCTAAGTCTTGCGGTCTTGCCCCTACACTCTCAAATCAGAAGCGTCAGGACCCACAGGGATGGGAAGGAAGCCAAGGATGCTTGTGTACTTACTGGTGTCCAGCTTGGGGAGGTGGTACTGCCACAGGAAGCAGCCAGTCATAACCAGGGAGAGCAGGAAGAAGAAGCTGCAGGAAGCTGGCAAGAGCCACTTCTTTCTCACTTTCGGCAGGCTGGGCCACCAAACCACCTGGAAGGGGTAGGACGCAGGCACCGCCCCATGGGTCCGCCAGAGGGAGGCAAGAGAGGGACCCCTACCGTGCCTTATGTTCCCCCAGACATCCTGAGAGCCCACAGCCTGGGGAAGTATCATACCTGTAAGTCAAGGTCCTTCCCAGTGTGACCCCTTCAACAGCTGTGCCACATGCATCTCTGCACCCCTGGGCTTTTGCATAGCCTGTTTCCTCTGCTGGGGATCCCATCTCTCTCTTGTGTACTTAGGGAGATAGCTAGGACCAGCTGAAATGCCGCCTCCTCCATGAAGCCTTCTGCAACTCTCCTCACCCAGGCCCCCTCCAAGGCACCTTGTGTACACCTCCGTTGTGGTGCGAGTCCAAGTCTCTAATACTGCAGCTGTTCACCTGCTGTTAGCTGGTGCACCTGATGGAGTGTGGGCTCTCCAAGGGCAGGGCCTCCACTGCTCAAGCTTGTTAGATCTTAACATTTTACCCTATTTTCCTCGTATCTCTACATTTTAAAAAGTACTGCATCAGCCACTTGTTTAGTTTATGGTCTGTTCATCCCATCCCATTAGAAAACAGGGGTTCATTCCCTCTCTCTCTCTCTCTCTCTCTCTCTCTCTCTCTCTCAGCTCCTGCCCTGCCCATGCTCACATTCTCTCCCCCTCTCAAAATAAATAAATAAACATTTTTTTAAAGTGGGCGGGGAGGGGGCGCCTGAGTGCTGGGTGGCTCAGTTGGTTAAGCATCCAACTCTTGATTTCGACTCAGGTCACGATCTCACAGTTCATGGGATCAAGCCCCATGCCAGACTCTTCACTGACAGCCTAGAACCTGCTTGGGATTCTCTCTCTCTTCCCGTCCCCCATACCTGCTCTGTAGGTTGTGTTCCATTAGGGTCTCACTGAGTTTCGATTCCTTCTCTCTCTGTCCATGCTCTTCCGTGATGAAGAGAGCTCACACACAGAGCACGGGCTGTGGCACTGTCTGGCCAGAGGGGCCCGCTGTAATGGGACCCCAGCAGATTCCACGGGCTTGTTTCCTGCCTTGCCGCCTCCTCCCCCTCCCCCTCCCCTTTGCCTCTTTAGGCTCCCGCACCCCACATCCCACTCTCCGTGGCTTTTCACCTGCCAGTCCTTCTAGGAGGGAGGGTCCCTCTGGGAGGGTCTATGAGACCCTTTCTATCCTTTTCCACCTGACAAACTTGTGTTCTTCCCTGAAAACCCCTGGGCATTTGTAGAGCCTTGTGATTCTCCCCCAGACAGACCTGAGGGCTCTCCCGTCTGCTTTACGCACACCGCTTACTGCACTGGAACAGCAGTCTACGCTGGTTACTGCTGGCTTCTTTGTCTGGCTCCCTGCTCCCTGGCAGGTGTCTCCAGCACCAGGGTCATTCCTCCTTGGCCTTTTAGCCTGTAACACTCGGCACTCCGCCTGGCACTGGCAGATGCTCAGCAAATATGTTTTGAACTTTGCACTGTCCTGCAAGTGGAAAGCCGTGGATTCAAATCTCAGCCCCACTTCCTGAGTCGGCTGTAACTGTGGCTGAGTCCCTTCCCCTCTCTGGACCGCTGTGTCTTCAGCTGTTAGCAGGATGGACTCTTTGTCAAGTTTACCTTTACACCTGGAAATCTCCTCTGATTTCCAGCTCTAGAATTTGGGGTTCCCACTAAAGCCACTCTTTATTCATAATTTCCAGAGACTGGAAATAACCCAAATGTCCCTCAACTGGTGAGTGGACAGACTGTGACAGGTCCATACAGTCGGATACTGACCAGCAGGTGTAAAGGAGGGGCTACTGGTACAGGCAGTAACGCGAATGAACCACAGATGCGTGGCCCTAAGTGAAACAAGCCGGACACAAAAAGGTACAGTCTATGTAATTCCATTTTCATAACGTTCTGGGAAAGGCAAAACTGTAGGGACAGAAGACCATTCAGTGGCTTCCTGGGGTAGGGATGGGGGAGATGACAAAGGAGCAGAAGGGACTATGGGAGGCGATGGAACCGTTCTGTATCTTGATCATGGTCAGTCTAAACCATGTGCGTTTGTCAAAACTCGTAATTATACACCAGAAAGAGTAACTTTTAATACATGTAAACAATACCTCCATTAAAAAAAAAAAATGAAGCCATTGGGGCACCTGGGTGGCTCAGTTGGTTAAGCGTCCGACTTCGGCTCAGGTCATGATCTCACAATCCGTGGGTTTGAGCCCCATTCGAGCCTGCTTCAGATTCCATGTCTCCCTCTCTCTCTGCCCCTACCCCACTCACTCTCTGTCTCTCTCTCTCAAAATAAAATAAAGGCATTTAAAAAAATTAAAAAACTGAAGCCATTAAGGAGCCTGCAGGCATGTCTCCACCTGGGTGTCAGAGGAGTAACATCAGACTCAAGACCCTGCTTCAGACTCGAGGAGCGGATGGGGGTGGGGGTGGGGCTCTGGTATTGTCTATGTGGGAGGAAAGTTGGAAGGCTTCTCTTTTCGAGCACAAGCAAAGGGCCACTGGCCTGCCTCAGGGAGGGCAGCCTGAATTCCCTAAACAGACACCTTATAGCCTGACCGGAATACGGGCATCTCTTTTTCAAGCAAAGAACGAAATTCAGAGACTTTAAAATGACTCACTAACGTCACAGCACATGACAGAGCTGGGATTCTCCCTCCGTGCTCTGCACCACCACACCCCACCTCACACGTGCCTTGGACCCCCAGTTCCTGGTTCTCCTCTGAGGCCCAGCCTCATCTCAGGCCCGTCTCCAATCTCAGGGTTTATTCCAGTTGACCCAAAGGCGGGGTCAGTATTTAACCTCTAAGCTGCTCACCAGCTGCTCACATTTGGACTTGTAGTAGTAGCACCAGGAATCTCTCCCCTCCCCCTTTCCAGCTGGAAAATGCTGGGGGCGGGGGGGTGTCAGGAAAAGCCTAGCTCCCCCAAGCCCTACCCATAACCACAACTCCTGCCCTCCTTCCCCAGGTGGTCTACAGCCCCAAGACATTCCCCTCCTTTCTCCTTCTCACTACCCACTCTGGTGCAACCCACCGCGTCCACTCCTGCGTCCAGAATACGGTTTCCAAGAACCAGCTGTGTGTTGGGCACAGTGCTGAGCCTGGGGCACAGAGCCTTTGGCCAACACCTGTCCCCTTGGAGCCGGCAGGATGGCAGAGTGGCCATCAGCTCTGGAACTAGGTGAAGCAAGACTTGATTCCGGCCCTGCCCTTATGGGCTTTGGACGAATGGGCTCACCTCTTTGAGTCTCATTTTCTTGTCTGCATCATGAAAAGGACCATCGTTCATACACCTCATAGAATTTAGGGGCGAATCAATGAGATAATGCATGCAAAGCCCCTAGAAAGCTGTCCACTAACTGGTCACTAGCATAGTATTTCTCTGGGAGAGAGATGTGGACAGAGCCTGTGCAGACAGCTCTTGGGTCTCCCAGGTCCCATGAATTCAGCCTGGGGGAGGCGGGGGAAAGCCTCACCAAACAGGTAGTAGGGATGAATTGGGAGCACTCCAGTCAGGGGGATATGAAGAGGAAGAGGAGTGATATCTGCTTTGCTTTGAGAATTCAATGGGTTATGATACGTCAAACACTCAGAACTGTTTCTGGCCTACAGTGCAAATTCTAGAAATGTTCGTGGTGATGATGATGATGGTGGTGGTGATGAAGGTGATGTGGGTGATTTAGGGCCATAATTGGAGCAAGTTTCCATGGAGCTGTGCCTCACCTGGGTCTTCATTCTCTCCAAGGTGTGGAAGATTCCAGCTCCTTGAGGATTCAGGTCTACAGCCCAGGAGACCCTGTGAGTGGGAAATCAAGTCCGAGGAATGAAGGCAAAAAGAGATCCTGGGGGCTGGAAAAGAGAGGAGGGGACAGAGATGCTCGAGGACAAGGAGGGGGCCGAGGATGGGAGGGGGCAGAGCACACCCTCCCCTTCATGAAGCTTTGCTTCAAAGGCAGAGGGAACCGAGCTCAGGACAATGTGAGCCGGACCAGCTGTCCAGGCCTGCCCGGGTCTGTGGCAGAGGGAGCCGAGCTCAGGACACATGTGAGCCGGACCAGCTGTCCAGGCCTGCCCGGGTCTGTGGCAGAGGGAGCCGAGCTCAGGACAATGTGAGCCGGACCAGCTGTCCAGGTCTGCCCGGGTCTGTGGCAGAGGGAGCCGAGCTCAGGACAATGTGAGCCGGACCAGCTGTCCAGGACTGCCCGGGTCTGTGGCAGAGGG
>NC_043707.1:125259028-125275807 GCF_006229205.1 Suricata suricatta | reverse complement strand
ATGTGAGCCGGACCAGCTGTCCAGGCCTGCCCGGGTCTGTGGCAGAGGGAGCCGAGCTCAGGACAATGTGAGCCGGACCAGCTGTCCAGGCCTGCCCGGGTCTGTGCTGAGTTTACACTGAAAGTCCCAGCCCCTCAGCTCCAGGAAAATCAGGGCACGTCATCACCCTCCCCACCCCAGCCTCCCCTTCCAGCCTCAGAAACAACCCCTTCAGACCCCCAGGCTCTTAGCCCTAACTCACCCTCTTCTGGAAGACTCAGGTAGGACAGGCCAATTCAGGCCAGGGCCCTCCAGGAGTCCCCGCGTTCCAGGGGGCAGGAATGGCTTGCTGGGCTCTGAGGGGCAGACTGCACCCAGGCTCCCCAGGGACTGGCAGATGTGGTGCCGATTGCCCGGCACTAATCCCTCCACGTGCCCTCCGCCATGAGGATTAGTTCCCGGGGTTCCTCGGCCACAGGGAGGGGGCATATCTGTCAGAGAGTCTGGGCAGCACCACATGGTCCGAGATGCTCCAGGCTGGAAAAGGAATGCTTTCTCCCAAAGGAGTGTCTGCCAAGCCCACTGTGCAAGATAGATGATCCACGGGCCTCCCAGACCCGTCCACCCCCCACTCCAGCTCTTCAGCTGCCTCTGAGGAGCCTGGGGCTCTAAGGAACAGTTTGAAGACTTCTAGGGGTCCACCCACTTGTTAAGTATTCAGATAACCAGTTCTGTCACTGCCTGTGCAGCCTTGGGTAAGGTATGTCCTCCTTGTTTTTTCGTCTATAAAGTGGGGAGAATAATATCTCAGTTACGGTGAGGATGACATTGCAGCGTGTTGGTAAAACCGGTGGCCCGGAACCTCACACGGAGTAAGGGCTCTGTAAAGGCCAGTTTCTTATTATAACTTAGCTTTGTGCCACAACTTCTACCCAGCCCCTGTGTCAGGCATCAGATCTTCCTCAGTGAACATTCTAGAAAGTTATTGTCCATTTTAAGTTTATTTTTGAGAAAGAGAGAAGAGGGGGATAGAAGAGAGAGAATCCTAAGCAGGCTCCGAGCTGTCAGCACTGAGCCTGACTCAGGGAACCGTGAGATCATGACCTGAGCCAAAATCAAGAATTGGATGCCACCCAGGTGCCCGTCCATTGATTTTAGTTGGCCCACAGAGAAAATATATTCGCCTTCCTGACCCTCGATACGGCTGCACATTGGAACTACCCGGAGAGCTTTGAAAACCCACTGGTGTCTGGGTCCCACCTCTGAGGATGCCCAGGGGCATGGCTTGGTGATTCTACTGGCCGGTCAAGGTTAAGAACCACTGCCCCAAACCAGTGTGTCTCTAACCCATTTCAAATGTGTAGGAAAAGCCTGGGGGCAAGTCAAGCTGCAAGTTCTGAGTCAGTGAGTCGGAGCAGGACCTGAGATCCTGCATCTCTTCCCAGCTCCCAGGTGAGGTCGATGCTGGTCCGTGAACCACATTTTGAGCAGGAAGCCCACCTGCAATTCCTGGGTTGCATCAACTTCCATATCGCTGTCTCCACAGGGCCCCACAGTTGCTTCCCATGACCCCGTCATTGACAGGGCTTGGCTCTCTCCCCTTTGCTGATGCTTAGGGTCTGGTATGTAAATGGGTGGAGGCAGGCCTTCTGGGTCGTAGTCTGTACCCCACCCCCACCCCTCCCCCCGTGGCCTAGAAATCTGGGCTGGCCTAGAAAGAGGCTTGCTAAATTAGGATGAGAAGAGGGCTGAGTGATTTTGCACAAACTCAAGTTACGGACACAGCAAGTTTAGTGACAGTGGTGGGGTTAGAACCCTCGTCTTCTTTTCTATTGTGCCCGGCTGCTTGGTCAGTCTTTGCTGAGGCTTAAGTGGGGTGGGAAGCCTGCCTCTGGGTCACAGTGAGTGCTGACTGTGCCAGATACAGGGGCTTAGTGCTTCCTGTATTATCCCTTTGGTCTTCACAACAGTCCCACGAGGCATATTCTGTTCTACCCAGGAAGTAGCAGGAACAGGATTTGGAGCCAGGAGTCCTGTTTCCCAAACACTGTGTACCTCCCCTGTTGTCTCCTTATCAGACTACGAGGTCCTCTAGGGCAAGGACCATGTCTCACTTTGGTTTGTGTCTCCAAACCAGAGCTGATATATGAATCAGTCCACTCCAGGGTTCTACACCTCTGTTAACAAAGACCCTCACCCCCAGGACACCAGCTACTCTCTGAGCTCCTCCCTAACCCCGTGCCCCAAAGCAGCCACTGCTCACCAACCCAGATCAGCCTCACCCCCTCCGAAGTGAGTGGTAATCCATAGCATGTCATACAGCAGAGTGGCCACATGGTGGCAGCAGATGCCCATGTGTAAAATCCTTTAGTCCCACCTCAGCCTCCCCTGGAGGCTCCTCTGTTCATCGAGTGCTTCCCTTACTCCAGGCATTTGTCCCTGGGCTTTCCGTGGTTGAACAAAGATAATCCACACGACAGCCCTGTGAGGGAGGAGTTATTCATCCTCTTTATACATGAGAGGTCATATTAGACCTTTGCTTAAATAACCTTCTGTGGCTCCCCACTGCTCTTTGGAAAAATAAAAATCGAACCCCTTAGTCAGACTGCCAGGGTTCAAATCCCAGCTCCACCACTTACTACTTATTTGACTTTGGTTGGGTTTATTGGCTTCTCTTGGACTTCAGTGTGCTAACCTGTAAAGAGAGTAATAAAATAGAGCCTACCCCCTTGTGGTGGGAGTGAGGATTACATGAGCTAGGACACCCAGAGCACACAGTCCTGTGGCTGGCCCCCAGTAAGTGCTCAACAAATGTGAGCCGCCGTGATGACCATCGGTCCCTCCCAGTGCTCCCCACTCATGACCCCGCTGGTCTCTCCTCTCTCTCCATCTCCTGTTTGCCTACTTTCGCCATCTCCCCTGCTCTCTTCCTCTCCATCTTTCTCCCTCCAGCTCCAGAATCCATCCTTTTGTCCCAACACTCTTGGAGGTGTTTTCTGATGTCTCTTCTCTGCGGACCAGGTTCAGGTTTTAAGAACTTGGAGCAGGACTTGTTACCCAGAGGGGCAGGAGGCTCCAGAGTTCAAGTGGACTGTGGACCTTGTGGACTCCTGCTGGGCTCCTCCTTTTGCTCCCTGTCCTGAAACTCTTCTGAGGTCAACTTCTCCATTTCACATGCTCCCCACATTATTTTGAGGGCACTCTCATCCCCAGATCCACTTCAGAATATCTCCAGAGAGGGAAAACAACTGTCACTATCCTCATCTTCTTGGGAAGAATGAAGAAAGTGTCTGAAAACATGTCAAGGACAAATTAAACTTGAGAAAGGAAACTATCTCTCCCAAAGGATCTGTGAAGATAACTTAGCATCTTCCCTGGTCAGTCCTGGATTGATTAATTTGTTCATTTATTTGCGCACATATCCATTGAGTCATCCAACAGACACTCATGGAGAGTCTCCTGTTCACCAGGTCTTACACTCAGGTCTGGGGGAGGACACAAGGGCCACAAGTACTCATCACCAACACATTTCTTTTTTTTTTTTTTTTTTTTAGTATTTATTTAAGCAAGCTCTAGCCTAATGTGAGGCTCAAACTCACAACCCCAAGATCAAGCGTTGCACACTATTCCAACAAGCCAGCCAGATGTCCCAATACATATTTCTTGAGCACCTACTAAATGCTGGGCACTGTTCAAGGTGCTTGAAGCTATCTCGGTGAACAAGACAGATAAAGATTCCCTGACCTTGTAGAGCTTACATTACAGCAGAGGCAACAGAATAAATGCTTGAAGTGGCATGTTAGAAAGTGTTACATGCTATGGAAAATAAAGCAGAAGAGATGAGTGGATTATAGTATTAAACTGGGAGGTGAGAGGGGCGCCTGGGGGGCTCAGTCGGTTGAGCATCTGACTTCGGCTCAGGTCATGATCTCACAGTCCGTGGGTTTGAGTCCTGCATCAGGTTCTGTGCTGACAGCTCAGAGCCTGGAGCCTGCTTCAGATTCTGTGTCTCCCTCTCTCTCTGCCCCTCCCCTGCTTGCTCTCTGTCTCTCTCTCTCAAAATAAAATAATAAAGAGATTAAAAAACCTGGGAGGTGAGGATGGCCTCACTGAGAAAGAAATGTCTAGCAAATCACCTAAAGGAAGTAAGGGAGTTAGGTATATGGCCAGCAGTGGAAGAGCCCTCGGTAGGGGGGATATGCAGAGGGCTCTCGGACAGTGAGTGTTCTTGGTGTGCTGAAGGAAAAGCAAGGAGGCTGGAGGTGGAGCACACTAAGTGAGGGGCAGGGCAGGAGGTCGGGTGGGAAGGGTAGTGGCGGACCAGGTCGTGGAGAACTTCACAGGCTGCAGGAAGGACTTTGGTCCTCACTGAGTGACATGGGAGGCATTGCAGGATTGAGAGCAGAGGAGTGGCATGACCCTGACTCATATTTAAGAATTTTTATGTCTTTATTTTATTTTTGAGAGACAGAGACAGAGAGCAAGAGGGGAAGGGGCGGAGAGAGAGGGAGACACAGAATCTGAAGCAGGCTCCAGGCTCTGAGCTAGCTGTCAGCACAGAGCCCGACATGGGGCTCGAACCCATGAACCATGAGATCGTGATCTGAGCCGAAGTCGGACTCTTAAAAGACTGAGCCACCCAGGTGCCCCATATTTTTAAAGGACCACTGGGGCCTTGGGTGTTGAGAGCCAACTAAGGGCCAGGGCAGGGGTGGGAAGAACAGGCAGGAACTTGTTCAGATGAGAGATGGTGGGGGTCTGGAGCAGCAGCAGAGACAGCTAGAGAACCAGACTCTGGACACGCTCCAAAGGGAGAGCCAGTAGGATCATATATGAATTAGAGCGGGATGGGAAGAGAGAGAGAGGACCAGGAACAGCTCCAGAGTTGGGTTGTTTTTTTTTTAAGTTTGTTTATTTATTTGGAGAGAGACAGAGACAGTGAGAATGGGGGAGGGGCAGAGAGTGTGGAAGGCAGAATCTCAAGCAGGCTCCATGCTGTCAGGGCAGTCCCGACTAGGGGCTCAAACCCACGAACCATGAGGTCATGACCTGAACAGAAACCAAGAGTCGGAACTTGACTGTGGCGCCGAGACATCCCAGCTCTAGCATTTTGGGTCTAAGCAGCTGGAAGGGGGGAAGCCTGTGGGGGAGGGGGAGCAGAATTTTTAGATGTGAAAGTATGGACATAGGGGCGCCTGGATGGCTCAGTCGGTTAAGCGTCCGGCTTCGGCTCGGGTTATGATCTCACGGTTCATGGGTTCGAGCCCCACATCGGGCTCTGTGCTAACAGCTAGCTCAGAGCCTGGAGGCTGCTTCGGATTCTGTGTCTCCCTGTCTCTCTGACCATCCCGTGTTCACGCTGTTTCTGAAAAATATAAAAAACATTTTAAAACTTTAAAAAAAAAAGAAAGTATGGACATAGGTAATTGGACATTTGAACCTAGAACTTAGAAGTCTGTATCCAAGATATAAATTAGAAAATCGTTGGCATTAGAAAATAGTAGATAATATTTAAGGCCATCACCAGGGAGTGAGACGAAGTAAAGAAGGGGTCTGAGGACTGAGCCCCGAGGTCCAGGAGACATGAGCGCTAGATGACGGCAAACGCCACCAAGTCATGTCGCGTGAGCGCAAGTCGCCTCCTGGCAGAAGCTCAGAAGGAAATGAGGCGATGGTGCATTGTACAGTGTCTTGTTGTAGGGAGAGAGGTTTGAGGGCCTGGGCGTAGCTGGAAACATCCAGCTGGAGTGTGTCCAGAAGACCCCACACACCCCCTACTTACTACTGTACTGTTTTAAAGGCAGTGTGAGGTCAGCCTTGCAAGTAAAGAAAAACTGGTCAGAGCTCAGGCACCGGGGAAATTACGTGGAATGCTGAAGCCACCTGAAGACGCTGAGGGGCGTGGAGACCATATGGAATCATTTGTGCTTTGGGGAAGGGAGTCCCCTCTAGAGCCCACCTGCTATCATCTCATTGCTGGAACCTGGAGTGGGATCCCAGAGTCTTCCAATACAATCCAAATTGCTTTTTTCAAGGTCCATCCCTTGACCTAGGGCTCATCAAACGTAAGCCTAACCACTGGAGATAGAAATCAACAGGAGTGGCATAAACAGGGGTAGAAATAAACTGGTCCTGTAACGGGGTTTCCAGTGGTGGTTGGCAGTGCCAGGGGAGACGCTGTGGGAGGAAGGGGGGGCCTAGAGTGTTAGTCCACAGCCCATTGTGGAGGCCTGAGCCATCTGGCCATGGAGTCCATGCCAGACACAAGGACCTATATCCAAATCATAAAACAGTCCTGGGGTACAAAGCACACTGCTCAGTATTCTGCCCGTGGGCCTTAACCCCACCTGAGCAAGAGATGGGAACATGGTTGTGGAGGCCAAGACACAGCTGCTGGTGGCTGTGGCCAGCAAGGCACAATGTCCACGCCACTGTGGGAGGGTGAGCCACTGGTAGTCTCCTGTAGCTGGGTATGGTGGTCAGGGGCAAGGGTGATGGAATGTTCAGCACTGCAATAGGTTCGTGCCATGGCCGTTGGTCTCGGCAGCTGCTAGGGGCTGTTGAACATCGCCTGTCCGGATCTGGAAGAGAAGGCAAGAGGCTATTTAGCCCTTGACCTTGGCTTGTTTCCTGAGATTGCTTGCATATGTTCTTGCTAGGTTAGCTGTGGTCTGTCATGCGCCTAGGTTGAGCCAGATGATTTGTCCTTTCCCAGAGCACTGACCTTGTAGGAGCCCAGGAGTTAGCATTCTGCCTGACACATCAGGTGTGCCCCTCCCTCTCCTAGGTACCCACAGAGGATGATGAGCAGCTGATGTAACTGCATCTTGAGCGAGTCATAGCAAGCTCCCTTGTCCTCACTGCCTGCAGGTGGCCAGTGTGGAGGAACAAGTGAATACTGTGTTGACAAGGCCCAGGACTGGGAGGCAGTAGCTATAAACAGAGGTCTATTGTCAGATTGTATCATATCGGGAAATTTTAGCACGTGGCAAAGGTGCACATCGGAGCATTAGGAGTCTGGGTGATATCTGGTGAAGAAAACAGCTGCCCCGTATCGTAAACCAGGTCTATGGCGGTCAGAATGCACTGCAACCAGTTTGCCTGTTGTGCACAAGGTAACCTCTGCTGTGGATCAGATCCCCAAGCCATGTGCTAAACCTGGAGCCATGAGCCAGGACTTCTGGCAAGTAAGACATACTCTGTGAGTCCCAGTGACATCATAGACCAAACGGATCCTCATTGGGCCACCTCAAACCTCCATGATGGCTTTTGTTTTTCTGTTACTGTGGTAGGTCCAGGCATGGACCCAGTATACCGAGTGGATGTGATAGCATTTGGTTTTGATCAGTTGTTCTGTCCAGAGACTCGGTCAAGGTGCAGTGCCTTATTGTGAGTTTGTTCATTATCACATACAGACGGAGCTGTGGCTGAACTGCTTTATCTGTTTCCACAGCAGAGGTTACCACGGGGATAGGCTCCTGATGCCCAGTGGCCTGGTCACACAGCAAGACTGTCAGCAATGGCCCACGAAGCTGTGTGAAAGGGACTTTTTACAAAAGTATGAACAGCATATATGGGGAATCCATAAAGATAGCATGGTGCCCCAGGGCAGGAAATATGGAGGGCATGCTACCACCCACCCCTGGCTCCAAAGGAAACCCGGAAGAAGAAGGTCCTGTAAAGAGAGCCTCCCTGAGAGCGGTGATCGTCTGTGAAGGAACCCAGCCAGCCCTAAACCAGCCTGAGGCAACCCCAGGATGGAGAGTGGAGTTGGAGAGGCAAGGAGAAGGTATCGGACCCACAAGGGAGGGTTGTGATTTTAAGTAGAGAGTCATGGGAGTCCTCAGTAAGAAGGAATCATTTGAGCAAAGACCTGAGGGGGTGTAGTAACTCACAGAATACTCACAACAAGCAATGAGGTTGGTAGTGCTACTCCCCCCATTTTACAGTTGAGCAAACTGAGGGGCAGCAAGAATAAACAACTTGTCCAAGATCACACAGCTGGGAGTTGACAGAGCTGGGGTTTAAAGCCAGGCAGTTAAAGTCCAGAGATCCTGCTCTTAAACAAAACAGGATATAGGAGAGCTGTCATAAAAGGAAAGGGCAGAGAAAATGTCGGGACACCTTTCTTGACGGAGAAGAAGAAAGCTTATAGTCTAGCCGGAGGGTGGGGAGGGAATATGGATAAGTGCACAAGTCAGATCCCAGCAGGGTGTGACAATACATCACACTATTGAATTGTAGATAAGATGCCGGAGCACGCGAATGACGGAGACTATTCGCAGCTGAGTTAGGGAAGGTGTTCTGGAGGCCGGAAGCACTAAAGGATTGTAATAGCAGAAAGGGGAAGATAAGGGATTCCTGGGGAAGAAAACAAGTGAGCAACGATGTGGGGGCATTTGGGGGGGATGACCAGTCATCTGGTTGGAGTAGAGATGACATTAGGAGGGGCACCAACAAGACACTAAAGCCACTCTGGATCCCACAGCCAGGTGGTGATTTCCTTCCCAGCTCCCCTTACGGAGAAGTCTTAGGTTGGTGCTAGCATCTCTCTCAAACGCTAATACCTGCTAATCTCTCTTTTTAACTGAAGTTCTGAGGCTCAGATGCTTCAGCAGGAAACCAAGCTCTGATTGGCATTTTACTAACATTGTTCTGTCTTCACTGTCTTTTTTTTTTTTTACATTTTTTAATGTTTATTTATTTTTGAGAGAGACAGAGCATGAGTGTGGGAGGGACAGAGAGAGAGGGAGACACAGAATCCTAAGCAGGCTCCAGGCTCTGAGCCATCAGCATAGAGCCCAGTGCGGGGCTTGAACCCACAAACTGTGAGATCATGACCTGAGCCAAAGCCAGATGCTCAACCGACTGAGCTACACAGGTGCCCCTTGACAGTTAATGTTCTATTTCAGCCAAATGATAGAGCTTATTAATGTACAGATAATTATTTTTATCTTTATTATCACTTTCCTTCACAGATAAATTTATTTAAGGAAAAAACAGTCCATTTAAAGGGACAATATTAAGTTAAACATCCAGGTGGTTCATGGCTCTGGCAAAAATCACATAGGGGGTACCCCAGAGACTGATGTTTAGGGTACTCTGGCACAAGGTATAAAGCACGTGAGAGAGAGTAAGGGACAGGGGAAGGCTTGAAAGGGGGTCAGCTCATGGAGGGCCTGACACCATGGCAAGGAGGGTGGCTTTTACTGTCAGCCACAGCGAGGCATAGGCTCCAGAAGAGGCGGTGGACTTGGCCAGAGTCATGCTTGGCAGGCCCTGGCTCTGGCCTCTGAGCAAAAGGGAAGGGGAAGACTGGGGGCTGGGGCGGCCATTATAAGAGTCAGGTGAACAGGTATAGGGCCCTGGACTAGGGCTAAGTAGCCCAACTGAGAGGAAGTGCTGGGTTCTGGAGCCCCCCTCAGGTTGAATCTCAGAGTGCTGTCCGGCCGACCTAGTGAGTTCGGATTTCTTTTCCAAAAGCGATTGGCCTTCCAGCCGCCAATTCTGCTCTCCAGTGTGATTTACCAAGAAAATTCAATAGTCTCTGACTGGGTTTTACTGAGCAAAGTCAACATCAGAAGAGGCCAGCCCACCCCAGTCTCTCTGACCTCATGAAGGGGAATTCGAAGCAGTACAGTCAGAGATGGTGGAGAAAATGGAGTCATGCCTCCTGAGTCTGTGTTTCCTCGTGGGAAAAGTCCGCTTCCAGCTTGACCTCCTGTGGTGATTCATTCTGTCCCATACAGTGAACATCTGATCTTCTAAGACCTTCAGCTTCATTTCGTTGAACATGAGCCTTTCGAGGATCTTGTCCTGGAGGGCAAAGCAGGCATGCAGCCTCTCCACTTCCTTTGTGTTCTTGAGGCAGCCGTTGGGTTTGGCTTCAGGAGGCTTAGGTTTCTCTGCCTCTTCCTAAACTCCCCCCACCAGGAGAAAAGGAAACCTTGGTTAATACTGATGGACAAACGTCATTAATCAGTCCTCACAACCAGCCTGCAAGGAGAGCATGCTTGCCACACCTGGTGGGTGAGAAATCTGGGTCTACTGAGGAAAGGTCCGTTTCTCAGTACCACCCAGTCTGCGTTTGGGTGAACTCCCAGGACCCATACTTGCCTTTGGTCCAGAGGAATAGATGAAATGGCCCCGTAATCTGCACTCACAGGGGACAGAAAACACTTGACCCAGATAGATCTGTTTCCAGAGCTTATGTTTCACGGTGTGCTTCTCTGCGACTTGAGTCAGGCCTCATAAAGTCACCAATGCCGACTCTCAGTGGCCTCATGATACGCTCTCATCTCTGTAATCTTCATCTGCCCCCATGCAGTTAGTAATGCCTAATTTTATTTCTTTTAGGGTTCAGCTACAAATCTCTCATCTTTAAAACCATTTTACTTTTTAAATTTTTTAAAATTTATTTATTTTGAGAGAGAAAGCATGAGTGGAGGGAGGGGCAGAGAGAGAGAGAGAGGGAGCGCAAAAATCCCAAGCAGGCTCCACCCTGGCAGCGTCGAGCCCCACACAGGGCTCAAACTCACAACTGTGAGATCATGACCTGAGCTGAAGCCTGAGGCTTAATTGCCTCTGGGTTTCAGGTCATGATCTCGTGGTCGCGAGACAGAGCCCCACGTCAGGCTCCCCACTGACTGTGGAGCTTGCTTGGGATTCTCTCTCTGTCCCTCTCTCTCTCTGTCCTCCCCCAACTCCTAGGCACTCCCGTGATCTCTCAAAATAAATAAACTTAAAAATTCAGTTAAAGGGGCGCCTGGGTGGCTCAGCTGGGTGGGCAGCGGACTTTGGCTCAGGTCATGATCTCACAGCTCCGTGGGTCGGAGCCCCGCGTCAGGCTCTGTGCTGACAGCTCAGAGCCTGGAGCCTGCTTCAAATTCTGTGTCTCCCTCTCTTTCTCTCTGCCCCTCCCCCTGCTCATGCTCACTCTCTCTCAAAAATAAACATTAAAAAATTGTTTTTAATAAAAAAAGGTTAAATACTTCAGGCATGCGAGACAAGTGAATACTACAGCAAATATACATGTTCCCATTCCAGCTTAAGAAATAAAATATGACAAATGTAATGTGAAGTCCCCTGTGGATCCCTCTCCTGGGGGTCCCCTCCCTCCCTGACCCTCATCTCAACTGGAGTCCTGAATTCAATATTTGTTTTTTCCATACATTTCTTTATACCAATGGTTCTCAATGAGAGGCTATTTTGCCTCCTCACGGGACATTTGGCAATGTTTGTAGACCTTGTTGGTTGTCACGAAAGAGGGGCGAGGGGTGCTATTGGCATCTGTGAGTAGAGGCTAAAGATGCTGCTAAACATCCCATAGTGCACAAGACAGACCCTCGCAATAAAGAACTATCCAACTCAGAGTGTCAGTGGTGCAGAGGTTGAGAAATCCAGCCTTAATATATTTTCATTATACATAGGCATCCATAAACAAGGCAGGGTATTGCATTTTTTTTAACTTTAAATAAAAGATGTCATAGCTTGGGTATAATTTCTATTTTCATTGTTCTATTCTAGAGATGTGTCTGTTACACAGGTATCTTTGGTTCATCTATTTAAAGTTTTTCCACTTTAAAGTAGTTATTGTTGTTAAACCATGGTGACTGACATCAAACATGAAGCAGAAGAGTTAGGGATGGTCCCTATTTTTTTTTTTACAAGTTTTTCTCTCTTTTTCTTTTTATTGAAGTATAATATATGGTGTTATATTAGTTTTGGGTGCACAATATGATTCAATGATTGTATACATTTTTCGGTGCTCATCAA
Organism: Suricata suricatta; assembly: GCF_006229205.1. NCBI lineage: Eukaryota > Metazoa > Chordata > Mammalia > Carnivora > Herpestidae > Suricata > Suricata suricatta. The sequence goes on along the minus strand of NC_043707.1, from coordinate 125,264,053 downwards.
TAAAGTGTCCTCTTAACCCCCTTTATCTACTTAACCCCTCCTCACCCACCTTCCCTCTGGCAACTACCAGTTCTCTGTATTTTAGGAGTTTGTCTTCTTGCTTTTCTAGGGATGGTCCCTATTTTACAGCCGAGGTGACTGAAGCCCTGTGAGTCCTCCATCACTTAGGTGGGAGCTGGAGAGCAGGGCCTTAGACCAGACTTGTGGACTCTTCAGTCTTGCCCCGTTATCCTCACATCTTCCCTGCTCCCCCACCCCCCAGTCTAGCTGTAAACATCCCATCATCCTTCGCTGAAGCTAAGGCCCCTATTGCTCACCTTCTGGGGCTCTGGAGGGGCGGGCTTGACTTGGACTTCATGCTTGACCAACCAGTTGCTAAGCAACAGCAGAAGGAATAGGAACCCAAACAAGGCTGGCTTATAGCTGATCAGCCAAGCCACCAATGCCCCTACGGTGCCTGAGGAAGCAAGGATCCCATGGAGATTCCTCAAAAGAGACATTAGTTCCCCCAGCATTATGGCTTGGAGGCACCCAGGCCCCAAGACCCTGCCTCGGTGACCCCTCTAGGATAGTTGCCCTCCATGACAGGAGCTGTGGCTGCCGCCTCCCCTGAGTCATAACCAGTCCCCCTCTCCCAGCTGCCGCATAACAATATTAACTACTCCTGTGTCTTAGGCAGCCACTGTGTGCCAGACTGTGACAGGCAGTTTGCCAGCAATGTCTCATGACGTCCTCACAAGAGCCAGGTGATGTAGACCTCAGTGATCCCTCATTTATTCAGCAGTACTTCTGGGCCTGGCCACTGGGAATAAAATGGCCAGCAGCACAGAGCCCTACTCTCGTAGTGAGGGAGTCTGCAAAAAAAATTACCCCAGAACTGGAAATAAGGCAAAAAGATTACATTGAGCTTGTTTACTGTCATACTAAAATACTGTCTGGTTGGTCTACCTGTTGGTCATCTAATGCTTTAGGGGGACGTAACTTTATTTGACTTACTGTTTGATATTGACTAGGGTACAGACTCTATAAAGTCAGATGTTAACTTTTTAAAAGTTGGATAAGTTGCTCCGGCAATTGCATTTTACTGGGTATGTATCCAAAATAATTGAAAGCAGGGTCTTTTTTTTTTTTCTTAATGTTTATTTATTTTTGACAGAGGGAGAAAGTGCATGTGTGTGAGCATAGATGGTGGGGCGGGGGCGGGTAGGGCCAGAGATCGAGGAGGAACAGAGGAGGGGGAAGGAGAGAGAATCTCAAGCAGTACATTGTCAGTACAGAGCCCGACATGGGGCTCCATCCTACAAACTGTGAGATCATGACCTGCACCAAAATCAATCACTGGATGCTCAACCGACTGAGCCATCCAGGCACTCTGAAAGCAGTGCTTATGTTATAGCAGCTTTATTCACAACAGCCAGAGGTGGAAGCAACCCCCAAATCCAACAATAGATGAATAAACAAAACACTATATATGTATATATACATAGAATGGAATTATTCAGCCTTAAAAAGGAAGGAAATTCAGAAAACCCTGTGGGCTATTGCAGTGCTCTCCTTGCCAACCCTCCATCTGAGTGGTTCCACCACTACCAAGATGCAGATTCTCATGAAAACCCTTATGGGAAAGACCATCACTGTCCAGGTTGCACCCTAAAATACAGCAGGAAATGTAATGGCCAAGATCCAGGATAAGGAAGGAATTCCTCTTGATCAGCAGAGACCAATCTTTGCCAGCAAGCAACTGGAAGGTGGACGTGTTGTGTCTGACAACTATGTTCAAAAGGAATCCACTCTTCACTTTGTGTCGAGATTTCCTGGTGGTGCTAAGGAAGAAGTCTTAACACCACTCCCAAGAAGAAGCATAAGAGAAAGAAGGCTAAGCTGGCTGTCCTGAAATACCATCAGGTGGAGGAGGATGGCGGAATCAGCCACCTTCATCGGGAGTGCCCTTCAGAGGAATGTGGCGCTGGCGATTTTAGGGCTAGCCACTTTAACAGACATTCTTGTGCCAAATGTTGTCTGCCCTATCGCTTCAACAAACTGGAAGACAAGCGATTATCTGTGTGTTGATAAAAGACATGAACTAACATTAAAAATGTTTTAAAGGAAGGAAATTCTGAAACATGCTACAACATGGATGAACTCTGAGATTATGCTAAGTGAAAAAAGCCAGTCACAAAAACACAGAGGCCATTTGAGTCCACTTAAAATGAGATCACTAGAGTAGGCAAATTTCAGAGACAGAAAGTAGAATGGTGGTTGCCAGGAGCTGGGAGGCAGGGGGATGAGGAGTTGTGGTTTAACAGACACAGAATTTTATATGAGGAGAGTTCTGGAGAGATTGTATAATCATGTGAATATAATTAACACTAGTGAACTATACACTTAAAAACGGTTATAGTGAAGGGCACCTGGGTGCCGGAGTTGGTTGGGCGTCTGATTCGAGATTTCCACTCAGGTCTCACGGTTCCTGCTGACAGTGCTGACCCTACTTGGGATTCTCTTACTCCTCTCTCTGTACCTTCCCCATGCACATACTGTCTCTCAAAATAGATAAATAAACTTCTCTAAAAATGTTTAAGGTGAGGGGCACATGGGTGATTCAGTTCATTAAGCATCCGACTCTTGATTTTGGCTCAGGTCATGATCTCACGGTTTGTTAGTTCAAGACCCGAATCAGGCTCTGCACTGACAGTGCTTGGGATTTTCTCTCTGTCCCTCTCTCTCTGCGCCTCCCACCCTCACCATGTGCACTCGCTCTCTCTAAAAATAAATTAACTTAAAAAAATGGTTGGGGTGCCTGGGTGGCTCCATTAGGTCCATTAAGCGTCTGACTTTGGCTTAGGTCATGATCTTAAGGTTTGTGAGTCCGAGCCCCATATTGGGCTCTGTGCTGACCGCTAGCTCAAAGCCTGGAGCCTGCTTTGGATTCTGTGTCTCCCTCTCTCTCTGCTCCTCTGTTCACGCTGTCTCTCTCTCAAAAATAAATAAAAACATTAAAAAATATTTTAAAAAAATAATGAAGTTAAATCTTTGTACACATACTTAAATCTTTTCCTAGAATGTCTTCTGGAAAGTGGAATTGTTAGGTCAAAGGACACACATATTTAAAAATCTTTTTTTATAATTTTAAGTTCTATAAAATTATTAAATGTGCAAACAAGTCAGACAGAACTACAGAGTTTCAGACAATCTTTGATCTCCTAGCTCATCCCTTTCCATTCTCAAATTATATGACTCAGACAACTTGTTTCAACTTTTTAGCTGTTTCTCCTGGTATTTATCTTGACATATCTAAATTGTATGGTTTGCTGTTATTTCTTGATTTCTCAATTTTAACATTACATATTATCTTTTTATGATGGAAGATGATTTAGCTCCCATGCAGAACCTCCCCCATTCCCATTTTGTCCCTACTCTGTAAACCCCTCTAATCCCTCTCCTCCACACGTTTTCTCTTTTCTCCATTCTTTCAAAATATTTCTATCACTTTGGTGAAAACAGTATTCATGATGTTATTACGGCCACATCAGTGTAGTTCATCTGTTGTACCATGATTACACCTTTTTTCTCACTCAGCTTTTAATTTTCCTGGACTTAACTGCCTTCCTTTTTTTTTTTTTTTTTTTTTGCATAGTTAAAAAAATTCAACTTCATTGAAGTGAAATTGACATAAAGTAAAATATAAAAGTATAGATAGTATAGTACAGTGAGGTTTGACTAATGTGTACAACATCTAATCGGGATTAAAGAAACATTTCCATCAACCCCAGCAAATTCCCTCTTCTTTTGTAGTCAGTGCTCACCTTCATCCCAAGGGCTCACTGATTGGATTCTAGTACTGGAGATTGATTTTACTAGTTCTTGAACTTTCTGTAAGTGGAATCATTTTTTTGAAAATTACAGTTTGAAGGAGCACTTGGGTGGCTCAGTCAGAAAATCATGCGACTCTTGATTTCACAGTTGTGAGTTCGACCTCAAACTAGGTGTAACAATTGCTTTTAAAAAAGCTTAAAAAAAGAAAATTATAGTTTGAAGAGAGATGTGTAAAAAAGGAATTATAGTTGTGTGTAATAAGTAGAAACGAGCTTGACGAACACAAGCTGTTCCAGTGTTGGGTCACTAAAGGAGTCCTGGAGGAATTGAAAAAACCACCACAATCATCTGCAGCACTGCCTGGAGTAGAAAGAGGTGTATGTATGGAAGAGGTGTATGTCTGGAAGACATACCGAATGGGAGGAGGTATGAGTGAGGGAGTGCTAATGGGAAAGAGGTCCAGACAGAAGAGCATGAACAGAGCCCTGGAGCCAATAGCAGTCCAGTTTGGACTCAAACCTGGATTTCCTGACTTCTGTCCATTTTATTATCATGTAACTCACTTGCTCTCTAAGATTTCCCCTGCCCAAGCAGTATAATTAGGAAACAGTAAGATGACTTACCAGTTACACTTCAGTGTTTTCTCCCTAGACTTGTAAGCTCTTTGAAAGCAGAAACTTCATAATTAAACCCTTGTCACGTAGTAAGCATTGATAAATATTGGTTGAACTGACAAATGAGTAGGTGAGTGAGTAAATGAATGAGTGAATGAATGAATGAATGAATTTATGGATAAATGCAAGTCCCTGGAGGTAATGGTCACCCTCGGAGGTGTAGTCTGGCCCAGAAGCCCTAGGAGCGGGAAGGTGCTGGGGCCAACTCCAAAGGCCAAGGCGACGCTCTAGGAAAGCATCGTGCTCTGTGCCGTGGTGCCGCTCTAGCCGCGAGGACGCTACTCTATGGCAGCGGGGGAAGGCGGGGCTGTGGGCGTCCCGGGCCTTTTTGTCCGGACGCCGCGGGAGCGCGCTCAGCGCGTGCATACGCCGTGGCGGTTGGCAGCGAGCTACCTGCGCGAAGTGAGGCGAGGCGACGCTGCTCCGGACTCACGGACCGACCGGCAGAGCGGCCCCTACGGCCGTCGGCGGCCAGGCGGCCTGAAATGTTGTCCGGGAAGAAGGCCGCGGCGGCGGCGGCGGCGGCGGCCGCGGC